>NC_069504.1:239762626-240062626 GCF_027579735.1 Bombina bombina | reverse complement strand
GAAAAGGTGTCTAAACCAGTGCCTGACGTTAAAAAAACGTTCCCCAAATTTTATAAGTGTGAATATCAACATCAATCTTTATAAAAAGCCCAAATAAAGCAATCGACCTTGCCCATAAAAAACATAATTTATGCTTACCTGATAAATTTATTTCTCTTGTAGTGTAGTCAGTCCACGGGTCATCCATTACTTATGGAATATATCTCTTCCTAACAGGAAGCTGCAAGAGGATCACCCAGCAGAGCTGCTATATAGCTCCTCCCCTCACATGTCATATTCAGTCATTCAACCAAAGCAGACGAGAAAGGAGAAACCATAGGGTGCAGTGGTGACTGGAGTTTAATTAAAATTTAGGTCTGCCTTAAAGACAGGGCGGGCCGTGGACTGACTACACTACAAGAGAAATAAATTTATCAGGTAAGCATAAATTATGTTTTCTCTTGTTAAGTGTAGTCAGTCCACGGGTCATCCATTACTTACGGAATACCAATACCAAAGCTAAAGTACACGGATGAAGGGAGGGACAAGGCAGGAACATTAAACAGAAGGAACCACTGCCTGCAGTACCTTTCTCCCAAAAATAGCCTCCGAAGAAGCAAAAGTGTCAAATTTGTAAAATTTTGAAAAGGTGTGAAGCGAAGACCAAGTCGCAGCCTTGCAAATCTGTTCAACAGAGGCCTCATTTTTAAAGGCCCAGGTGGAAGCCACAGCTCTAGTAGAATGAGCTGTAATCCTTTCAGGAGGCTGCTGTCCAGCAGTCTCATAGGCTAAACGTATTATGCTACGAAGCCAAAAAGAGAGAGAGGTAGCCGAAGCCTTTTGACCTCTTCTCTGTCCAGAGTAAACGACAAACAGGGAAGAAGTTTGACGAAAATCTTTAGTTGCCTGCAAATAGAACTTCAGGGCACGGACTACGTCCAAATTATGCAAAAGTCGTTCCTTCTTTGAAGAAGGGTTAGGACACAGTGATGGAACAACAATCTTGATATTCCTGTTAGTAACTACCTTAGGTAAGAACCCAGGTTTAGTACGCAGAACTACCTTGTCTGAATGAAAAATCAGATAAGGCGAATCACAATGTAAGGCAGATAACTCAGAGACTCTTCGAGCCGAGGAAATAGCCATCAAAAACAAAACCTTCCAGGATAACAGCTTGATATCAATGGAATGAAGGGGTTCAAATGGAACGCCTTGAAGAACATTAACAACTAAGTTTAAGCTCCACGGCGGAGCAACAGTCTTAAACACAGGCTTAATCCTAGTTAAAGCCTGACAAAAAGCCTGAACGTCTGGAACTTCAGCCAGACGTTTGTGTAGAAGAATAGACAGAGCAGAAATCTGTCCCTTTAACGAACTAGCAGATAAGCCCTTTTCTAAACCCTCTTGTAGAAAGGACAATATCCTAGGAATCCTAACCTTACTCCATGAGTAACTCTTGGATTCGCACCAATATAAATATTTACGCCATATCTTATGTTAAATTTTTCTGGTAACAGGCTTCCTAGCCTGTATTAAAGTATCAATAACCGACTCCGAGAAGCCACGCTTTGATAGAATCAAGCGTTCAATCTCCATGCAGTCAGCCTCAGAGAAATTAGATTTGGATGTTTGAACGGACCCTGAATTAGAAGGTCCTGTCTCAGAGGCAGAGACCACGGTGGACAGGACGACATGTCCACTAGGTCTGCATACCAGGCGCTATCAGAATCACCGAAGCTCTCTCCTGTTTGATCTTGGCAATCAAACGAGGAAGCATCGGGAATGGTGGAAACACATAAGCCATGTTGAAGACCCAAGGGGCTGTCAGAGCATCTATCAGCACCGCTCCCGGGTCCCTGGACCTGGATCCGTAACAAGGAAGCTTGGCGTTCTGGCGAGACGCCATGAGATCCAGATCTGGTTTGCCCCAACGAAGAATCAGTTGAGCAAAGACCTCCGGATGAAGTTCCCACTCCCCCGGATGAAAAGTCTGGCGACTTAGAAAATCCGCCTCCCAGTTCTCTACGCCTGGGATGTAAATCGCTGACAGGTGGCAAGAGTGAGACTCTGCCCAGCGAATTATCTTTGAGACTTCCAACATCGCTAAGGAACTTCTGGTTCCCCCTTGATGGTTGATGTAAGCCACAGTCGTGATGTTGTCCGACTGAAATCTGATGAACCTCAGAGTTGCTAACTGAGGCCAAGCTAGAAGAGCATTGAATATTGCTCTTAATTCCAGAATATTTATTAGGAGGAGTTTCTCCTCCTGAGTCCATAATCCCTGAGCTTTCAGGGAGTTCCAGACTGCGCCCCAGCCTAAAAGGCTGGCGTCTGTTGTTACAATCGTCCAATCTGGCCTGCGAAAGGTCATCCCCTTGGACAGATGTGGCCGAGAGAGCCACCATAGAAGAGAATCTCTGGTCTCTTGATCCAGACTTAGTAGGGGGGACAAATCTGAGTAATCCCCGTTCCACTGACTTAGCATGCACAATTGCAGCGGTCTGAGATGCAGGCGCGCAAATGGTACTATGTCTGCCCTTTGAAAGGAATATTAAGCAGTTTAGATTTAGAAGTCACGTCAGCTGACCAGGATTTAAGCCATAGCGCTCTGCGCGCTTGGATGGCGAATCCGGAGTTCTTAGCCGTAAGTTTGGTTAAATGTACGACGGCATCAGAAACCAATGCGTTAGCTAGCTTAAGTGCTTTAAGCTTGTTCATAATTTCATCCAATGGAGCTGTGCGAATGGCCTCTTCCAGAGACTCAAACCAGAATGCCGCCGCAGCAGTGACAGGCGCAATGCATGCAAGGGGCTGTAAGATAAAACCTTGTTGAACAAACATTTTCTTAAGGTAACCCTCTAATTTCTTATCCATTGGATCTGAAAAGGCACAACTATCCTCCACCGGGATAGTGGTACGCTTAGCTAAAGTAGAAACTGCTCCCTCCACCTTAGGGACCGTCTGCCATAAGTCTCGTGTGGTGGCATCTATAGGAAACATTTTCCTAAATATGGGAGGCGGGGAAAAGGGCACACCAGGTCTATCCCACTCCTTGCTAATAATCTCTGTAAGCCTTTTAGGTATAGGAAACACGTCAGTACACACCGGTACCGCATAGTATCTATCCAACCTACATAATTTTTCTGGAATTGCAACCGTGTTACAATCATTCAGAGCCGCTAATACCTCCCCTAGCAATATGCGGAGGTTCTCAAGCTTAAATTTAAAATTAGAAATCTCTGAATCCAGTCTCCCTGGATCAGATCCGTCACCCACAGAATGAAGCTCTCCGTCTTCACGTTCTGCAAACTCTGACGCAGTATCTGACATGGCTCTCACCTCATCCGCGCGCTCTGTCCTTAACCCAGAGCTATCGCGCTTGCCTCTTAATTCTGGCAATTTAGATAATACTTCTGTCATAACAGTAGCCATGTCTTGCAAAGTGATTTGTAAGGGCCTCCCTGATGTACTTGGCGCCACAAAATCACGCACCTCCTGAGCGGGAGGCGAAGGTACTGACACGTGAGGAGAGTTAGTCGGCATAACTTCCCCCTCGTTTTCTGGTGATAATTTCTTTACATGTAAAGATTGGACTTTTATTTAAAGTAGCATCAATGCAATTAGTACATAAATTTCTATTGGGCTCCACATTGGCCTTTAAACATAGTGAACAAAGAGATTCATCTGTGTCAGACATGTTTAAACAGACTAGCAATGAGACTAGCAAGCTTGGAAATACTTTTCTAAATAAATTTACAAGCAATATAAAAAACGCTACTGTGCCTTTAAGAAGCACAAAAAGCTGTCACAGTTGAAATAACAATGAACCAAAATAGTTATAGCAACCAATTTTTCACAGTAAATGTATTAAGTTAGCAAAGGATTGCACCCACCAGCAAATGGATGATTAACCCCTTAATACCCAAAAACGGATTAACAATTTAATAATTAACGTTTTTCTCAAAGTCAAAACACACTGTCACAAGTCTGCTGTGACTGATTACCTCCCTCAAAATGAATTTTGAAGACCCCTGAGCTCTGTAGAGACGATCTGGATCATGGAGGATGAAGTAGACAGATTGTGACTGAATTTTTACTGCGCAAAAAAGCGCTAAAATAGGCCCCTCCCACTCATATTACAACAGTGGGGAAGCTCAGAAAACTGTTTCTATGCAGAAAACAAAAAGATGGCCATGTGGTAAAAATCATGCCCCAATAAGTTTTATCACCAAGTACCTCACAAAAAACAATTAACATGCCAGTAAACGTTTTAAACATACATTTGAAAAGATATGAATTGTTATTAATAAGCCTGCTACCAGTCGCTTTTACTGCAGTTAAGGCTCATACATTACTTCAGTATTAACAGTATTTTCAGAGTCAATTCCATTCCTTAGAAAAATACATTCAGTGTACACACACTCATCAGCCTAATACCAGTCGCTATCACTGCATTTAAGGCTGAACTTACTTTACATTGGTATCAGCAGTATTTTCTCAGTCAATTCCATTCCTCAGAAAAATAATTACTGCACATACCTCATTTGCAGGGGGGCCCTGCATGCTATTCCCCTTCTCTGAAGTTACCTCACTCCTCAGATGAGAACAGCCAGTGGATCTTAGTTACGTCTGCTAAGATCATAGAAAACGCAGGCAGATTCTTCTTCTAATGCTGCCTGAGAATAAACAGCACACTCCGGTGCCATTTAAAATAACAAACTTTTTATTGTAGAAATAAACTAAGTTAGAAAACACCACAGACCTCTCACAGCGACCTATCTAGTTAGGCTGCAAGAGAATGACTGAATATGACATGTGAGGGGAGGAGCTATATAGCAGCTCTGCTGGGTGATCCTCTTGCAGCTTCTTGTTAGGAAGAGATATATTCCATAAGTAATGGATGACCCGTGGACTGACTACACTTAACAAGAGAAATGTCTACCAGTTTTATAACCCACATTAAGCCCTTTATTCTGTTTGTCTTAGACTAAGAAAATGGCTTACCGGTCCCCATGAGGGGAAATGACAGCCTTCCAGCATTACACAGTCTTGTTAGAAAAATGGCTAGTCATACCTTAAGCAGAAAAGTCTGCTAACTGTTTCCCCCAACTGAAGTTATTTCATCTCAACAGTCCTATGTGGAAACAGCAAACGATTTTAGTTACTGCTGCTAAAATCATCTTCCTCTCACAAACAGAAATCTTCATCCTTTTCTGTTTCAGAGTAAATAGTACATACCAGCACTATTTTAAAATAACAAACTCTTGATAGTAGAATAAAAAATTACAACTAATCACCACATACTCTTCACCATCTCCGTGGAGATGTTGCCTGTGCAACGGCAAAGAGAATTACTGGAGTGGGTGGAGCCTAGGAGGGACTATATGGACAGCTTTTGCTGTGCTCTATGCCATTTCCTGTTGGGTAAGAGAATATTCCCACAAGTTATGGATGACGCCGTGGACCGGACACACCAATGTTGGAGAAAGAGAGGAGGGAGAGAGAGCGCAAAAGAGAGGGGTGAGAGAGCGCAAAAGAGAGGGGTGAGAGAGAGCGCAAAAGAGAGGGGGAGAGAGAGAGCGCAAAAGAGGGGGGGAGAGAGAGAGCGCAAAAGAGGGGGGGAGAGAGAGAGCGCAAAAGAGGGGGGGAGAGAGAGAGCGCAAAAGAGAGGGGGGAGAGAGAGAGCGCAAAAGAGAGGGGGGAGAGAGAGAGCGCAAAAGAGAGGGGGGAGAGAGAGAGCGCAAAAGAGAGGGGGGAGAGAGAGCGCAAAAGAGAGGGGGGAGAGAGAGAGAGCGCAAAAGAGAGGGGGGAGAGAGAGAGAGCGCAAAAGAGAGGGGGAGAGAGAGAGAGCGCAAAAGAGAGGGGGGAGAGAGAGAGCGCAAAAGAGAGGGGGGAGAGAGAGAGCGCAAAAGAGAGGGGGGAGAGAGAGAGAGCGCAAAAGAGAGGGGGGAGAGAGAGAGCACAAAAGAGAGGGGGGAGAGAGAGCTCAAAAGAGAGGGGGGAGAGAGAGAGCTCAAAAGAGAGGGGCAGGGAGAGAGCGCAAGGGGTGGGACCGCTGTACCCTGCAAAAAATGGCCCGTATGAACGGGCTTTAGGACTAGTTTAATATAAACAATCCAAACGATGACTATTATTATCTGGGTTGCACATAAGCCAGGGGTGGTAGTAAACGTATACTGTCCTGAAAAAGTGAAAAGTAGACGTCCTTTAGGCTAAGGACATAACCATAAAACACAATACCATGTGCAGGAGTTCATTGGAGTGAAGCAGCTGTGCACAGACCAACTAATTGCAAACCAACTAATCAATTATGAGATTCGTTGAAAACTATTTTCATAATCGATTAAGACGATTAGTTGTTGCAGCTCTAATAAAAGTGATTCTATAAAATGTCTTGCCATAATAAGGTGCTGAAACTGTGGTTAAATAAACCTGCAGATGATCCTTGTTACAAGAGACCATTCCTGTTTATTCCTTCTAAAATGCGGATATGAGCTTCATTATGGGATGTCAAACCTTCAAAAAGCAAACTTGTGGATAAACTCCATTTAGCCAAGGGCAATAAAAAAAATTAACTGGGCACAATGACAAATGTTTCAAAGATCTGATGTGCTGTAACAGATAAGTCACAGCTAATTTCTCAAATGGGAAGACCATGAAGTTCAAAGGATTCTAAAATTCTGTTACTAAAACAGCATGAATTTGACAGGGAATACGATTAATCTTTTACAAATTAAACATCATAACATGGTAAGCAATGACATAGGGTTTCTGGGTAAAATATTTTGAAGGCTATAGTCTACAGTAATTGTCATTTAGAACATCTGGATATTTACCAATACTACAACAATTACAATACATCATGGCATTACCTACAAGTAAATGGCTGAAACATACTGTACTTTTGTTGAAGAGTAAATACAATTCCTACAGTTTAGATGTACCTTGCAACAGGGTGATCCAGTAAAAGAGACTCCAGTATTGTTTTCCCATCTTTTGTAATGAGAAGGTCACCTGTAGATTTGATGACAAGGACTTGCCCTCCACAAGGACCAAAACAGCGACACACAATGTCTTCTAAGGACTCGGCCACTTGTAGTATTTTACTAATATTCATTTCCATTATTTATGTCTCTGTAACCTGTGAAAATCATAAAAGTGATTTATTCAGAGGGACATAAATAAACAAAATTAATTTGCCTGCCCCCTGTATCATGTGATAGCCATAAGCCAAACAGACATATACACTGTGAACTCTTGCACATGCTCAATAGCGGCTAGTGATAATGGAAGTAAAGTCTCTTAAAAGTGCATATTCTTTCGGAATCATTTACGTTTAAAGGGATACTAAACCCAATTTTTTTCTTTCATGATTCTGATAGAGCATGCAATTTTAAGCAACTTTCTAATTTACTCCTATTATCAATTTTCTTTGTTCTCTTGCTGTTTTTATTTGAAAAAGCAGGAATGTAAGCTTAAGAGCTGGCCCATTTTTGGTTCAGCACCTGGGTAGCACTTGCTGATTGGTTTGCTACATTTAGCCACCAATCAACTAGTGCTACCCAGTTGCTGAACCAAAAAAGGGCCGGCTTTTAAGCTTACATTCCTGCTTTTTCAAATAAAGATAGCAGGAGAACAAAAAATGATAATAGGAGTAAATTAGAAAGTTGCTTAAAATTGCATGCTCTATCCGAATCATAAAAGAAAAAAACACTGGGTTTAGTGTCCCTTTAGTTCTGACGTTAGTGTCCTTATAAAGGGACATAAAACAACAATAGAAAGTGAAGGGCATTTTACAGCACTAAGACTGACACCTTTGATTGACAAACAAGCTAGTTCACATTGGGTAGACACCAATCAATTTCTGTCCAGGTTTCTGGATTGCCACTGGGCCTATGCAAAAGATACCAATCTCATAGTTAAAGAGCAATAAAAGTGCAAAAAAAATGCTCCAATGTGCCAGAGCACTTTATTCTTGTACTATTGCTTGTATAGAACTGTGCGTTTAACCTCTGCAAAAGGGTTAAACACATAGAGTTAAATTTCAGCTGCAGTGTGTCAATGTACTGTACCGCCGATTCTGAGCTGAACTTGTCCAGAGGGCCAATCAAGGAAGCATATGTGTGCAGCCAACACTCGCCAGAATTAACGTTATGGAGCTGTCTTTAAAGGGATGGGAAAGTCAAAAACATAAATTTTGCTTACCTGATCATTTCATTTCCTTCTGTATGAGGAGAGTTCACGGCATCATTCCTCACTGTTGGGAAAATACTGAACCTGGCCACCAGGAGGAGGCAAAGACACCCCAGCCAAAGGCTTAAATACTCCCCCTACTTCCCTCATATACCAGTCATTCTGCCAAGGTAACAAGTAACAGTAGGAGAAATATCAGGGTATAAATGGTGCCAGAAGAGAAAATAAACGAGTCCTGCCCATCGGAGTACACGGGAGGGTGCTGTGGACTCTCCATATACAGAAGGAAATGAAATTATCAGGAAAGCATCATTTATGTTTTCCTTCTTAATATGAAGAGAGTCCACGGCATCATTCCTTACTGTTGGGAAAACTATACCCGAGCTCTAGAGTAGCGGTCGCCAACCAGCGGTCCATGGACCACTAGTGGTCCACGAGAAGATTTTGGTGGTCCTTGACACCATCAAGCAGGAATTAATCTCCTCTGATGGTGTCACCCCCGTTGCGCTGCAACTCGCTACAGTGCCTGGCTGGACATCAGTGAAAACCGACGGAGGAGTTAAATTACAATCTCCCTACGCACGTTGTGTAGTACTGCGCAACTTGCGTATCTAGATTGTATTTTTAACTCCGACCGACCGGCGTGCTGCTCAGAGGAAGATGCTTCCATTCTACAGCCAGCAGAGGTTGGTATAGCCTTGGCTTAAAATAGTGGAATTAAAGTATATTAAAAAATATTTTTTTTTTCTCATATTTCATTTATTTTCTTCCCTCTACCTGCCTATGTAGTAGTTTTCCCAATTCCTTTAGGTGGACTTACATCAATGTTTGCCTTCCTCCCCTCCATCTTCTTTTTTTAATTAAATATTAATTATTTTTCATTCTAATAATTTTCCTGCACACAAAGCCATTCCACCTGAATTCTAGTAATTGCCATCCAGCAGATCAGCCATATCCCACCAGTATTATAGTAATTGCCAGTAACATCAGTCGTGGTTAGCTCACATCCATATTGAGAGCTTTCTGAAATAAAATTAATTTATGACTCCAATGTCTGTCCATGATCAAAAACAGAATTTATGCTTACCTGATAAATTACTTTCTCCAACGGTGTGTCCGGTCCACGGCGTCATCCTTACTTGTGGGATATTCTCTTCCCCAACAGGAAATGGCAAAGAGCCCAGCAAAGCTGGTCACATGATCCCTCCTAGGCTCCGCCTACCCCAGTCATTCGACCGACGTAAAGGAGGAATATGCATAGGAGAAATCATATGATACCGTGGTGACTGTAGTTAGAGAAAATAAATCATCAGACCTGATTAAAAAAACCAGGGCGGGCCGTGGACCGGACACACCGTTGGAGAAAGTAATTTATCAGGTAAGCATAAATTCTGTTTTCTCCAACATAGGTGTGTCCGGTCCACGGCGTCATCCTTACTTGTGGGAACCAATACCAAAGCTTTAGGACACGGATGATGGGAGGGAGCAAATCAGGTCACCTAGATGGAAGGCACCACGGCTTGCAAAACCTTTCTCCCAAAAATAGCCTCAGAAGAAGCAAAAGTATCAAATTTGTAAAATTTGGTAAAAGTGTGCAGTGAAGACCAAGTCGCTGCCTTACACATCTGATCAACAGAAGCCTCGTTCTTGAAGGCCCATGTGGAAGCCACAGCCCTAGTGGAGTGAGCTGTGATTCTTTCAGGAGGCTGCCGTCCGGCAGTCTCATAAGCCAATCGGATAATGCTTTTAAGCCAAAAAGAAAGAGAGGTAGAAGTTGCCTTTTGACCTCTCCTTTTACCAGAATAAACAACAAACAAGGAAGATGTTTGTCTGAAATCTTTAGTGGCCTCTAAATAGAATTTTAGAGCACGGACCACGTCCAAATTGTGTAACAAACGTTCCTTCTTTGAAACTGGATTCGGACACAAAGAAGGTACAACTATCTCCTGGTTAATATTCTTGTTGGAAACAACTTTCGGAAGAAAACCAGGCTTAGTACGCAAAACCACCTTATCTGCATGGAACACCAGATAGGGCGGAGAACACTGCAGAGCAGATAACTCAGAAACTCTTCTAGCAGAAGAAATTGCAACCAAAAACAAAACTTTCCAAGATAATAACTTAATATCTACGGAATGTAAGGGTTCAAACGGAACCCCTTGAAGAACTGAAAGAACTAGATTAAGACTCCAGGGAGGAGTCAAAGGTCTGTAAACAGGCTTGATTCTAACCAGAGCCTGAACAAACGCTTGAACGTCTGGCACAGCTGCCAGCCTTTTGTGAAGTAAAACAGATAACGCAGAGATCTGTCCCTTCAGAGAACTTGCAGATAATCCTTTCTCCAAACCTTCTTGTAGAAAGGATAGAATCTTAGGAATTTTTATCTTGTTCCAGGGGAATCCTTTAGATTCACACCAACAGATATATTTTTTCCATATCTTATGGTAAATTTTTCTAGTTACAGGCTTTCTAGCCTGAATCAGAGTATCTATTACAGAATCTGAAAACCCACGCTTTGATAAAATCAAGCATTCAATCTCCAAGCAGTCAGTTGGAGGGAAATCAGATTTGGATGTTCGAATGGACCTTGAACAAGAAGGTCCTGTCTCAAAGGTAGCTTCCATGGTGGAGCCGATGACATATTCACCAGGTCTGCATACCAAGTCCTGCGTGGCCACGCAGGAGCTATCAAGATCACCGAAGCCCTCTCCTGATTGATCCTGGCTACCAGCCTGGGAATGAGAGGAAACGGTGGGAATACATAAGCTAGGTTGAAGGTCCAAGGTGCTACTAGTGCATCTATTAGAGTCGCCTTGGGATCCCTGGATCTGGACCCGTAACAAGGAACCTTGAAGTTCTGACGAGAGGCCATCAGATCCATGTCTGGAATGCCCCATAATCGCGTTATTTGGGCAAAGATTTACGGATGGAGTTCCCACTCCCCCGGATGGAAAGTCTGACGACTCAGAAAATCCGCTTCCCAATTTTCCACTCCTGGGATGTGGATTGCAGACAAGTGGCAGGAGTGATTCTCCGCCCATTGAATTATTTTGGTTACTTCCTCCATCGCCAGGGAACTCCTTGTTCCCCCTTGATGGTTGATATATGCAACAGTCGTCATGTTGTCTGATTGAAACCTTATGAATTTGGCCTTTGCTAGTTGAGGCCAAGCTTTGAGAGCATTGAATATCGCTCGCAGTTCCAGAATGTTTATCGGGAGAAGAGATTCTTCCCGGGACCATAGCCCCTGAGCTTTCAGGGGTTCCCAGACCGCGCCCCAGCCCACCAGACTGGCGTCGGTCGTGACAATGACCCACTCTGGTCTGCGGAAGCTCATTCCCTGTGACAGGTTGTCCAGGTTCAGCCACCAACGGAGTGAATCTCTGGTTCTTTGATCTACTTGGATCGTCGGAGACAAGTCTGTATAATCCCCATTCCACTGTCTGAGCATGCACAGTTGTAATGGTCTTAGATGAATTTGTGCAAAAGGAACTATGTCCATTGCCGCAACCATCAAACCTATTACTTCCATGCACTGCGCTATGGAAGGAAGAAGAACAGAATGAAGTACTTGACAAGAGCTTAGAAGTTTTGATTTTCTGGCCTCTGTCAGAAAAATCTTCATTTCTAAGGAGTCTATTATTGTTCCCAAGAAGGGAACTCTTGTTGACGGGGACAGAGAACTTTTTTCTATGTTCACTTTCCACCCGTGAGATCTGAGAAAGGCTAGGACAATGTCCGTATGAGCCTTTGCTTTTGACAGAGACGACACTTGAATCAGTATGTCGTCCAAGTAAGGTACTACTGCAATGCCCCTTGGTCTTAGCACCGCTAGAAGGGACCCTAGTACCTTTGTGAAAATCCTTGGAGCAGTGGCTAATCCGAATGGAAGTGCCACAAACTGGTAATGCTTGTCCAGAAAGGCGAACCTTAGGAACCGATGATGTTCCTTGTGGATAGGAATATGTAGATACGCATCCTTTAAATCCACCGTGGTCATGAATTGACCTTCCTGGATGGTAGGAAGAATTGTTCGAATGGTTTCCATCTTGAACGATGGAACCCTGAGAAATTTGTTTAGAATCTTGAGATCTAAAATTGGTCTGAATGTTCCTTCTTTTTTGGGAATTATGAACAGATTGGAGTAAAACCCCATCCCTTGTTCTCCTAATGGAACAGGATGAATCACTCCCATTCTTAACAGGTCTTCTACACAATGTAAGAATGCCTGTCTTTTTATTTGGTTTGAAGACAATTGAGACCTGTGGAACCTCCCCCTTGGGGGTAGTTCCTTGAATTCCAGGAGATAACCTTGAGAAACTATTTCTAGCGCCCAAGGATCCTGAACATCTCTTGCCCAAGCCTGAGCAAAGAGAGAGAGTCTGCCCCCCACCAGATCCGGTCCCGAATCGGGGGCCAACACTTCATGCTGTTTTAGTAGCAGTGGCAGGTTTCTTGGCCTGCTTACCCTTGTTCCAGCCTTGCATCGGTCTCCAGGCTGGTTTGGTTTGAGAACTATTACCCTCTTGCTTAGAGGGTGTAGAATTTGAGGCTGGTCCGTTTCTGCGAAAGGGACGAAAATTTGGCTTATTTTTAGCCTTAAAAGACCTATCCTGAGGAAGGGCGTGGCCCTTTCCCCCAGTGATGTCTGAAATAATCTCTTTCAAGTCAGGGCCAAATAGCGTTTTACCTTTGAAAGGGATGTTAAGCAACTTGTTCTTGGAGGACACATCCGCTGACCAAGACTTTAGCCAAAGCGCTCTGCGCGCCACAATTGCAAAACCTGAATTTTTCGCCGCTAATCTAGCTAATTGCAAAGTGGCGTCTAAGATAAAAGAGTTAGCCAATTTAAGTGCTTGAACTCTGTTCATAACCTCCTCATATGAAGAGTCTTTATTGAGCGACTTTTCTAGTTCATCGAACCAGAAACACGCTGCTGTAGTGACAGGAACAATGCATGAAATTGGTTGTAGAAGGTAACCTTGCTGAACAAACATCTTTTTAAGCAAACCCTCTAACCTTTAATCCATAGGATCTTGAAAGCACAACTATCTTCTATAGGGATAGTAGTGCGTTTGTTTAGAGTAGAAACCGCCCCCTCGACCTTGGGGACTGTCTGCCATAAGTCCTTTCTGGGGTCGACCATAGGAAATAACTTTTTAAATATAGGGGGAGGAACAAAAGGTATGCCGGGCCTTTCCCATTCCTTATTTACAATGTCCGCCACCCGCTTGGGTATAGGAAAAGCATCGGGGGGCACCGGGACCTCTAGGAACTTGTCCATCTTACATAATTTTTCTGGAATGACCAAATTGTCACAATCATCCAGAGTAGATAACACCTCCTTAAGCAGAGCGCGGAGATGTTCCAATTTAAATTTAAAAATAATAACATCAGGTTCAGCTTGTTGAGAAATTTTTCCTGAATCTGAAATTTCTCCCTCAGACAAAACCTCCCTGCTGGCCCCTTCAGATTGGCGTGAGGGTACGTCAGAACCATTATCATCAGCGTCCTCATGCTCTTCAGTATCTAAAACAGAGCAATCGCGCTTTCTCTGATAAGTAGGCATTTTGGACAAAATGTTTTTAATAGAATTATCCATTACAGCCGTTAATTGTTGCATAGTAAGAAGGATTGGCGCACTAGATGTACTAGGGGCCTCTTGTGTGGGCAAGACTGGTGTAGACACAGAAGGGGATGATGCAGTACCATGCTTACTCCCCTCGCTTGAGGAATCATTTTGGGCAATATCATTATCAGTGGCATCATTGTCCCTACTTTGTCTGGACACTAAGTCACATTCATCACATATATTTAAATGGGGAGGAACCTTGGCTTCCAAACATACAGAACATCGTCTATCTGATGGTTCAGACATGTTAGGAGGCATAAACTTGATAACAAAGCACAAAAAACGTTTTAAAATAAAACCGTTACTGTCACTTTAAATTTTAAACTGAACACACTTTATTACTGAATATGTGAAAAAGTATGAAGGAATTGTTCAAAATTCACCAAAATTTCACCACAGTGTCTTAAAGCATTAAAAGTATTGCACACCAAATTTGGAACCGGAGCCGTTTTTACATTTAACCCCTATACAGTCCCTGGTATCTGCTTTGCTGAGACCCAACCAAGCCCAGAGGGGAATACGATACCAAATGACGCCTTCAATAAGCTTTTTCAGTGGTTCTTAGCTCCTCACACATGCATCTGCATGCCTTGCTTTCCAAAAACAACTGCGCATTAGTGGCGCGAAAATGAGGCTCTGCCTATGACTAGAAAAGGCCCCCAGTGAAAAAGGTGTCCAATACAGTGCCTGCCGTTTTTTTAATACATCCCCAAGATTAAAAGAACTATTTATAGTTAACATCCATTAAATATACTTATAAAGTAATCGTTTTAGCCCAGAAAAATGTCTACCAGTCTTTAAAGCCCTTGTGAAGCCCTTTATTCTTATACTAAACTAAGAAAATGGCTTACCGGTTCCCATAGGGAAAATGACAGCTTCCAGCATTACCAAGTCTTGTTAGAAATGTGTCATACCTCCAGCAGCAAAAGTCTGCTCACTGTTTCCCCCAACTGAAGTTAATTCATCTCAACAGTCCTGTGTGGAAACAGCCATCGATTTTAGTAACGGTTGCTAAAATCATTTTCCTCTTACAAACAGAAATCTTCATCTCTTTTCTGTTTCAGAGTAAATAGTACATACCAGCACTATTTTAAAATAACAAACTCTTGATTGAAGAATAAAACTACATTTAAACACCAAAAAAACTCTTAGCCATCTCCGTGGAGATGTTGCCTGTGCAACGGCAAAGAGAATGACTGGGGTAGGCGGAGCCTAGGAGGGATCATGTGACCAGCTTTGCTGGGCTCTTTGCCATTTCCTGTTGGGGAAGAGAATATCCCACAAGTAAGGATGACGCCGTGGACCGGACACACCTATGTTGGAGAAAGTAGTTTTGAATAATTCCTAACTGGGGAGGTAACTTGGAAGTCTTGTGGTCCTTTTAAACATAACTTTTTTCCCCCACTTTTTGCCTCTCTGTTTCGAGCTCAAAAATTGGCACTCACCCTTAATCTGCCATTTAGAAGTATACTCTCAGTTCTGTCAATCAGATAGTTAATTCCAAAAAAATAAATAATAAAAATGTGTAAATATATACATAATGTAAACTTAGCTATGGTTATACTAGTTATTTACAGTATGTGAGTGTGTGTATATGTATATATTATACATACATACATTATATAGGTTTGTACCTTTTTATAAAGAATCTTGTTATTGGTCCACGGATTCAAAATTGTGAGTGTAGTGGTCCCTGAGGTCTGAAAGGTTGGCGACCCCTGCTCTAGAGGACACTGAATGATAACGGGAGGGGTAAAAGAAAGGCGGACCCTAATCTGAGGGCACCACAGCCTACAAAACCTCTCTCCCAAAAGCTACTTCAGCCGAAGCAAAAACATCAAATTTGTAGAATTTTGAAAAAGTATGTAAGGAGGACCAGGTAGCCGCCTTACAAATCTGATCCAGAGGCCTTGTTCTTAAAGGCCCAAGAGGAAGCCACCGCTCTTGTGGAATGAGCCGTAATCCTCTGAGGAGGTCTAAGTCCTGCTGACTCATAAGCTAAGCGTATAACACTCCTCAACCAAAAAGATAAGGAAGTCGAAGAAGCCTTCAGACTCTTACGCTTCCCAGAGTAGATAACAAACAAAGAATAAGTTTGTCTAAAATCCTTAGTAGCTTGAAGATCAAACTTCAAAGCCCAAACCACATCCAAATTATGAAGTAAACGTTCCTTCGAAGGAGGATTAGGACACAAGGAAGGAACCACAATCTCCAGATTTATGTTACGATCAGACACCACCTTAGGAAGAAAACCCAAGCGGGTACGTAGGACAGCCTTATCAGTGTGGAACACCAGATAAGGAGGCTCACATTGCAAGGCAGCCATTTCAGAAACACTGTATGCCGACGCAATAGCCAATAGAAAAAGAACCTTCCAGGACAACAATTTAATGCCAACCGAATGCATAGGCTCACATGGAGCCCGTTGCAAAAACTTAAGAATAAGATTCAAACTCCAAGGTGGAGCATTAGATCTTAACACAGGTCTGATCCTGATCAGAGCCTTAATGAAGGATTGCATGTCAGGGAGCTCTGCGAGTCTCTTGTGCAGCAAAACGGAAAGGGCCGAAATCTGTCCCCTCAGGGAACTGGCAGAAAGGCCCTTCTCCAGACCCTCCTGGAGAATGGAAAGAATCCTGGCAGCCTTGATTTTATGCCAGGCGAAACCACGCTCTTCACACCAGAATAAGTAAGCTCTCCACACCTTATGATAGATGCGACGAGTAACAGGCTTACAAGCCTGAATGATAGTATCAATAACCCTTTCAGAGAAACCTCTCTTGGCTAAGACTAAGCGTTCAACCTCCACGCAGTCAGCCTAAGAGAATCTAGATTCTGATGAAAAAATGGACCCTGTTTCAGCAGATCCCTGCAACAAGGTAACTTCCACGGAGGAGATGAGGATATCCCCACCAGGTCCGTGAACATCCTTTGCGGCCACAATGGAGCAATCAGTATCACTGATACCTGCTCCTGCTTGATGCGTGCCACTACGCGAGGGAGAAGTGATAATGGCGGAAAAATGTAAATTAGATTGAACCTCCAAGGCACTGCTAATGCATTTATTAGCTCAGCCTGAGGATCCCTGGACCGCGACCCATATCTGGGTAGCTTGGAATTGAGCCAGGACGCCATGAGATCTATCTCCGGCATCCCCCATCTGTTGCAAATCTCTGCAAACACCTCGGGATAGAGAGACCATTCCCCCGGATGAAATTATTGTCTGCCGAGGAAATCCACTTCCCAGTTGTCCACAACCGGAATGTGGATCGTTGACAGCAAGCAGTTGTGGGCCTCATCCCATTCCATATTCCGAGATACTTCCCTCATTGCTAGGGTGCTCCTTGTTCCCCCCTGATGGTTGATGTAAGCCACCGAGGTCATGTTGTCTGATTGCAATCTGATAAACTGGGACAAACCCAGAAGAGACCAAGCCTTCGGAGCATTGAAGATCGCTTGAAGTTTCCAAAATGTTGATCGGGAGGAGGGATTCTTCTCGAGTCTATAGGCCCTGTGCCTTCATGGCACCCCAAAAAGCTCCCCATCCTGAGAGACTTGCGTCCGTAGTCACAATCTCCCAGGATGGTCTCAAGAAGAATGTCCCGTGGGACAGGTGATCTGGACAGAGCCACCAGGAGAGCAATTCTCTCGACCGGTTGTCCAGGGAACTCTGTTGAGACAAATCCGAATGATCGTTGTTCCACTGTCTCAGCATGCACAACTGAAGTGGTCTGAGATGCAATCTGGCAAAAGGAATGATGACCATGCTGGACACTATGAGACCAATCACCTCCATACACCAAGCCACAGAGGACCTTAAGGAGGTCTGGAGGGCAAGACAAGCGGGAGTTAGCGTGTAACGTCTCTGGTCTGTAAGGAATATCCTCATGGATATGGAATCTATTATAGTACCCAGGAATTCCACCCTGGTATTGGGAATAAAAGAACTCTTTAATAAGTTTTTCTTCCATCCATGAGATCGAAGAATAGAAGAGCTCTCGAATGGTCTGCTGCCAGACGACAGGATGGTGCTTGAACCAGAATAACGTCCTAGTATGGCGCTACTGCTATACCCTTGGTTCTAGCCACTGCAAGCAGAGCCCCCAGAACCTTAGTAAAAACTCTTGAAGCAGTAGCTAGACCAAACGGAAGTGCAATAAACTGGAACGCAAACCTTAGGAACTTGAAGCGTTCCTTGTGTATTGGAACATGACTGTAAGCATCCTTCAGATCTATCGTAGCCAAGAACGGTCTTTCCTGAACTAAGGGAAGGATGGACCTTATTTTCTCCATCTTGAACGAGGGAACAGATAGTAATTTGCTTAAGCACTTTAGGTCCAGAATCGGGCGGAACGTTCCCTCCTTCTTTGGGACCACAAAAAGGTTTGAGTATTATCCCTCACACACCCTAGAAAGGCCTCTCTCTTTTCTATCCTTGAAGACAAGTTTGACAAGAGGAATCTGCCCCTGGGTGGATGAGACTTGAAACCTATCCTGTATCCCTGAGCGATGACCTCTAGGACCCACGGGTCTTGCACATCCCCAAACCAAGCTTCCGAAAAGAGTGACAGTCTGCCCCCCTACAAGATCAAGAGCCGGATCGGGAGCTGCTCCTTCATGCCAACTTTGTCTCGGCGGGCTTCTTGTTCTGCTTGGATTTATTCCTGGACTGAGCCGGCTTCCAAGTCCCCTTGGATAGCTCAGGCTTTGCGGAGGGCTGCTGACGTTGGGATTTATCTGAACGAAAGGAACGAAAATTAGGACCATGTCCCTTACGTTTGTTCTTCTTACCCTGCGGTAAAAAGTTTGTAACTGTTCAGTTAAGTCTGGTGGTAAAAGTGCCCCTCCAGATGGAGGATTAGGAGGGCTACAGGGACCTGCATGTGGATTGGGAGATGACTGTAGGGTGCACATCTCACGGGACAGAGACTTCTCAGAGGTGGACGGCTCAGTGGTATCAAACATATTAACTTTCTTTGACATGATTACTTTATCAAGGCATGTGGAACATCATTGAGCAGGTGGGTATACCGCGGCCTCCTCACAATATAGACAGGTATTAGACATAGGTAAAGAGGGAGTACCCTCTAACGCATCAGAATCCTCCATAGCTTGCACTTATAAAGCAGACTATTGAAAAATAAGATAAAACGGCACCTTTATTCCCCCAATGGCTGGGGCACTCACCACATCCTATGACCCAGGCCAAACAGAAAAACTGCTTCTTCTCCAGTAAACCGCATGGTCAGGAAAGAGGAAATCAGTGTGACCACACCCGGTCATGTGGTGTGCAATGCAGGACCGCCCGTGCTATAACAGGAAAAAAAAAAAAAGCGCCAAGCCTTTCAGGCTGTGCAGCTTCCAAAAACGAAAGTAAAACCTGTACGTTCCAACACCTGCCTGAGCCTCATCTCACACATGTCGCAGCATAATCATAATAAAATAAAATTATGTGATTACTTCCCCCTGTTCAATAATCCCCCTACAGATAAAAGGAGCCACACTGTGACCCTGTCTTCTTGCATTATCACATGTGTATAAAAAAATGAAACAATCTTACCGGAATCTATGTTGTGGAACAGAAACACAGCCTCTCAAGTTTGACAGTCTTGTAGCATCGCACCTGACATGGACTTGAGTGATGAAAGCAGGCAGTGAAACTCGTCAACACTGATTGCTTAGGAGCTGTTAACAAGTTTGGTTGGGTTCGCAGAAAGACTCTCCCTACATCTCCAGACTCTAACATTCGTCAATGCTCTCGCTCAGAGGCTGACAAGACTACTTAAAACTCCAGTCCTAATGCGAAGCGTAGATACCCTTCATAAGGAACTACTTTGAATCTTCTGACACTTCTCTGCCAACCTCCTGTGACGAAAGGCAAAGAATGACTGAGATATGAGGGAATTAGGGGGAGTATTTAAGCCTTTGGCTGGGGTGTCTTTGCCTCCTCCTGCATGATTCAAATACAGCATGTAATTTTAAGACACTTTTAAATTCACTTATATTTAGAAATGTGCTTTGTTCTATTGGTATCTGTTGTTGAAAAGCACCACACACATTTGGTGACTGCACACATGTGTCTCTTGTGATTGGCTAACTAGGTGTTCAGCTAGCTGCTAATAGTGCAATGCTGATCATTCAGCAGAGAATACCAAGAGAATGAAGCACATTTGATAATAGAAGTAAATTGGAAAGTCATTTAAAATGGTTTGTTCTATCCAAATCATAGAAGAAAATTTTGGAGTTCCTGTCCCTTTTTAACCCATTGCAGGAGGAGTGATCTTCATGGTATTTGCTGTAGATGTGATATAGATATATATATGTATGAAATAGCAGAATATTTAAAGGGACACTGAACCCAATTTTTTTCTGTTGTGATTCAGATAGAGCAAGCAATTTTAAGCAACTTTCTAATTTACTCCTATTATCAATTTTTCTTTGTTCACTTGATATCTTTATTTGAAAAAGAAGGCATCTAAGCTTTTTTTTTGTATCAGTACTCTGGACAGCACTTTTTGATTGGTGGATGAATTTATCCACCAATCAGCAAGGACAACCCAGGTTGTTCACCAAAAATGGGCCGGCATCTAAACTTACATTCTTGCATTTCAAATAAAGATACCAAGAGAATGAAGAAAATTTGATAATAGGAGTAAATTAGAAAGTTGCTTAAAATGTCATGCTCTGTCTGAATCACAAAAGAAACAAAATTGGGTTCAGTGTCCCTTTAACCCCTTAACGACCAAGGACGTACGCCACACGTCCTCTAAAAAAATACACTTAATGACCGAGGACGTGTGGCGTACGTCCTTGGTCTGGAAAGCAGCTGGAAGCGATCCTGCTCGCTTCCAGCTGCTTTCCGGTTATTGCAGTGATGCCTCAACATCGAGGCATCCTGCAATAACCCCCCTTGGCCATCCGATGCAGAGAGAGCCACTCTGTGGCCCTCTCTGTACCGGACATCGATGGCCGGTTTCGTTGGTGGGTGGGAGCCAGTCTGGGAGGCGGGTGGGCGGCCATCGATGGGCCGTATGATGTGGCGGGGGGCGGGATCGTGGGCGGGAACGCCGGGTGCGCACGAGGGTGCGCGCGCGCGCGGGGGGGGGGGTAGGAAGCGGGTGGGAACCGCTACACTACAGAACATGTATGGGGGAAAAGTGGCAGTGATTGCCAAAAATATATATATTTATATCGATCTAAGAGATCTGGGAGGGGTGGTGGGTTTGTCTTTTGGGGGGGGGCAAGCTACACTACAGAAAACTATTTTAAAATAATAATAAAACAAGGTTTTACTATAAACTGGGTACTGGCAGACAGCTGCCAGTACCAAAGATGGCTACTAATAAGTTAGAGGGGGATGGGTAAAGAGCTGTTTGGGGGGTATCAGGGAGGTTGGGGGCTAAGGGGGGATCCTCCAGAGCAGCATATGTAAATATGCATATTTTTTTTATTTATGTTTTATCAAGGATAGCTTTTTTTTTTAGTACTGGCAGACTTTCTGCCAGTACTTAACATGGCGGGGACAATTGTGGGGTGGGGGAGGGAAGAGAGCTGTTTGGGAGGGATCAGGGGGTGTAATGTGTCAGGTGGGAGGCTGATCTCTACACTAAAGCTAAAATTAACCCTGCAAGCTCCCTACATGCTACCTAATTAACCCCTTCACTGCTAGCCATAATACACGTGTGATGCGCAGCGGCATTTAGCGGCCTTCTAATTACCAAAAAGCAACGCCAAAGCCATATATGTCTGCTATTTCTCAACAAAGGGGATCCCAGAGAAGCATTTACAACCATTTGTGCCATAATTGCACAAGCTGTTTGTAAATGATTTCAGTGAGAAACCTAAAATTGTGAAAAATTTTACTTTTTTTTTTATTTAATCGCATTTGGCGTTGAAATGGTGACATGAAATATACCAAAATGGGCCTAGATCAATACTTAGGGTTGTCTACTACACTACAATAAAGCTAAAATTAACCCTACAAGCTCCCTACATGCTCCCTAATTAACCCCTTCATTGCTGGGCATAATACACGTGTGGTGCGCAGTGGCATTTAGCGGCCTTCTAATTACCAAAAAGCAACACCAAATCCATATATGTCTGCTATTTATGAAAAAAGGGGATTGCAGAGAAGCATTTACAACCATTTGTGCCATAATTGCACGAGCTGTTTGTAAATAAATTCAGTGAGAAACCTAAAGTTTGTAACAAAATGTGTGAAAAAGTGAACAATTTTTTTTATTTGATCGCATTTGGCGGTGAAATGGTGGCATGAAATATACCAAAATGGGCCTAGATCAATACTTTGGGATGTCTTCTAAAAAAAAATATATACATGTCAAGGGATATTCAGGGATTCCTGGAAGATATCAGTGTTCCAATGTAACTAGCGCTAAGTTTGAAAAAAAGTGGTTTGGAAATAGCAAAGTGCTTCTTGTATTTATTGCCCTATAACTTGCAAAAAAAAGCAAAGAACATGTAAACATTGGGTATTTCTAAACTCAGGACAAAATTTGGAAACTATTTAGCATGAGTGTTTTTTGGTGGTTGCAGATGTGTAACAGATTTTGGGGGTCAAAGTTAGAAAAAGTGTGTTTTTTTCCATTTTTTCGTCATATTTTATATTTTTTTTATAGTAAATTATAAGATATGATGAAAATAATGGTATCTTTAGAAAGTCCATTTAATGGCGAGAAAAACGGTATATAATATGTGTGGGTACAGTAAATGAGTAAGAGGAAAATTACAGCTAAACACAAACACTGCAGAAATGTAAAAATAGCCTTGGTCCCAAACGGACAGAAAATGGAAAAGTGCTCTGGTCACTAAGGGGTTAAAGGGCCATAATAATTGGAGAATTACATGCACTAATTTGTTAGACAGTGTAATTTTAAGACAAGTGGCCCTGCTATAAGTTTAAGCCCCTGCAAAGAGATTAAACACATCGTAGAAATATCACTCAAGACCCGCAAAGCACTACTGCTGTAGTAGAAACTGCAGCTGATTAAATCAGTAGCGCTAATTGCACAACTCAGCTGTGTGACTAATGATGTTGATTGCATCAGTGGCAGTTTGCGCCATTTTTTTTTTCTATTTAAAGGGATACTAAACCCAATTTTTTTCTTTCATGATTCAGATAGAGCATGCCATTTTAAGCAACTTTCTCTTTTTTCCGATTAGCAATTTTAATTTGTTCTCTTGCTATCTTTATTTGAAAAGCAAGAATGTAAAGCTTAGTAGCCGGCCCATTTTAGGTTCAGCACCCTGGATAGAGCTTGCTTATTGGTGGCTACATTTAGCCACCAATAAGCAAGCGTAATCTTGCAGTTTTTTTCCCAATGTTGGAAAAACAGGAAGAAACTTTTTTGTTAAAGTGATCACAGTCTTTCTGAGTCAAACACTGCCCATATTGTTAACTCACACGAGATCTGATCTCCATTTTCCCACAATGGCACTCGGAACTGCCAATAATGGATGCTTATTACTGAGATCAGTTCATGTGTGTTTTTCAGTTGAATAGAGTGGTGTTTACGATAAGCGTTAAACAATACCATTTGTATAAAAGCATGATCGGTATATTGGGCACGTTTTATCAGTTATGGGCTAGATTATGAGTGGAGCACAATATCGTGCTTACACAAGCGCAATATTTGCACTCCACTCAGTAATACCAGCGCATGCAAATAAGCGCTGGTTTTACAAGTGTGGCACAATCCGAATGTGACCTTGCGTTCACATTGCCGAAATTGAAACTGCAAGCTAACAGTCACATTAACCAGCCACTTGTAACAGCTGGTTATTTAACGTGCGCCCACAAACAGGCAAATATACGTTAATATAGCGCCTCACTTGTAATCTAGCCCTATATTTTTTAACTTTTAATATGTTCAAGATTGTTTACATCTAAAAAGAACACTGCAGTATATTACTTACCATAAGAAGAAAGTGGCCTCATCTTCTAAAATGTGATTTTAACAGTTCTTACATAGTAAATCGTGAAACTGCTAAGTGACAAGATTTAAAATATCTCCAAACACTACAAACCTCACCGTACAGAACAAGGTTTGTTGTTTTTGCAGGATTTCTATCACTGTAAGAAGATAGCAACATCAGGTTCTAGATACTGGAAATGTGGTAAACTTTTTAAAATCCTCTTTTTAATGTAAAAACCAATGCAAAAGATTCCAGTTGCCAAAAAACAAGATGGAACAGCAAAGTGTTAAATCCCAATCACAAATACGTGTTTGGTAATAGAAAACACAATTTATGCTTACCTGATAAATTTATTTCTCTTGTGGTGTATCCAGTCCACGGATCATCCATTACTTGTGGGATATTCTCATTCCCAACAGGAAGTCGCAAGAGGACACCCACAGCAGAGCTGTTATATAGCTCCTCCCCTAACTGCCATATCCAGTCATTCGACTGAAAACACGCAGAGAAAGGAGAAACCATAGGGTGCAGTGGTGACTGTAGTTTAAATGAAAAAAATTACCTGCCTTAAAATGACAGGGCGGGCCGTGGACTGGATACACCACAAGAGAAATACATTTATCAGGTAAGCATAAATTGTGTTTTCTCTTGTAAGGTGTATCCAGTCCACGGATCATCCATTACTTGTGGGATACCAATACCAAAGCTAAAGTACACGGATGAAGGGAGGGACAAGGCAGGTACTTAAATGGAAGGTACCACTGCCTGTAAAACCTTTCTCCCAAAAATAGCCTCTGAAGAAGCAAAAGTATCAAATTTGTAGAATTTTGAAAAAGTATGAAGCGAAGACCAAGTCGCCGCCTTGCAAATCTGTTCAACAGAAGCCTCATTTTTAAAGGCCCAAGTGGAAGCCACAGCTCTAGTAGAATGAGCTGTAATCCTTTCCAGAGGCTGCTGTCCAGCAGTCTCATAGGCTAAGCGGATTATACTTCTTAGCCAAAAAGAAAGAGAGGTTGCCGAAGCCTTTTGACCTCTCCTTTGTCCAGAGTAGACAACAAACAAAGCAGATGTTTGTCGAAAATCTTTAGTAGCTTGTAAGTAAAACTTCAAAGCACGAACCACGTCCAGATTGTGTAATAGACGTTCCTTCTTTGAAGAAAGATTAGGACACAAGGATGGAACAACAATCTCTTGATTGATATTCTTGTTAGATACCACCTTAGGTAAAAACCCAGGTTTGGTACGCAGGACTACCTTATCCGAATGGAAAATCAGATAAGGAGAATCACATTGTAAGGCAGATAACTCGGAGACTCTACGAGCCGAGGAAATAGCTACCAAAAACAGAACTTTCCAAGATAAAAGTTTGATATCTATGGAATGAAGAGGTTCAAAAGGAACTCCTTGAAGAACCTTAAGAACCAGGTTTAAGCTCCATGGCGGAGCAACCGGTTTAAACACAGGCTTGAATCTAACTAAAGCCTGACAAAAAGCCTGAACGTCTGGAACATCTGCCAGACGTTTGTGCAAAAGAATAGACAGGGCAGAAATCTGTCCCTTTAAGGAACTAGCTGACACTCCTTTTTCCAAACCTTCTTGGAGAAAGGATAATATCCTGGGAATCCTGACTTTACTCCATGAGTAACCCTTGGATTCACACCAATAAAAAAACCCAGGTTTGGTACGCAAAACTACCTTATCTGTATGGAAGATCAGATAAGGGGAATCACATTGTAAGGCAGATAACTCGGAAACTCTATGAGCCGAGGAAATAGCTACCAAAAATAGAACTTTCCAAGATAAAAGTTTGATATCTATGGAATGAAGAGGTTCAAACGGAACCCCCTGAAGAACTTTAAGAACCAAATTTAAACTCCATGGTGGAGCAACAGGTTTAAACACAGGCTTGATTCTAACTAAAGCCTGACAAAATGCCTGAAGGTCTGGAACATCCGCCAGACGCTTGTGCAAAAGAATAGACAGAGCAGAAATCTGTCCCTTTAAGGAACAAGCTGACAATACTTTTTTCAATCCTTCTTGGAGAAAAGATAATATCCTGGGAATCCTGACTTTACTCCATGAGTAACCCTTGGATTCACACCAATAAAGATATTTACGCCATATCTTATGATAGATATTCCTGGTGACAGGCTTTCGTGCCTGAATTAAGGTATCAATAACTGACTCGGAGAAGCCACGCTTTGATAAAATCAAGCGTTCAATCTCCAGGCAGTCAGTCTCAGAGAAATTAGATTTGGATGGTTGAAAGGACCCTAAAGTAGAAGGAGACCCTCTGTCTCAGAGGCAGAGTCCATGGTGGAAGGGATGACATGTCCACCAGATCTGCATACCAAGTCCTGCGTGGCCACGCAGGTACTATCAAAATCACTGATGCTCTCTCCTGCTTGATTTTGGCAATCAAACGAGGGAGCAGAGGAAACGGTGGAAACACATAAGCCATGTTGAAGGACCAAGGCGCTGCTAGAGCATCTATCAGCGTCGCCTTGGGATCCCTGGACCTGGATCCGTAACAAGGAAGTTTGGCGTTCTGGCGAGATGCCATGAGATCCAGTTCTGGTTTGCCCCAACGATGAATCAATTGTGCAAACACCTCCGGATGGAGTTCCCACTCCCCCGGATGAAAAGTCTGTCGACTTAGAAAATCCGCCTCCCAGTTCTCTACACCTGGGATATGGATAGCTGATAGGTGGCAAGAGTGAATCTCTGCCCAATGAATTATCCTTGAGACTTCCAACATCGCTAAGGAACTTCTTGTTCCCCCTTGATGATTGATGTAAGCCACAGTCGTGATGTTGTTCGACTGAAATCTGATGTACCTCAGAGTTGCTAACTGAGGCCAAGCCTGAAGAGCATTGAATATCGCTCTCAGTTCCAGAATATTTATTGGAAGAAGTGTCTCCTCCTGAGTCCACGATCCCTGAGCCTTCAGGGAGTTCCAGACTGCACCCCAACCTAGAAGGCTGGCATCTGTTGTTACTATTGTCCAATCTGGCCTGCGGAAGGTCATACCTTTGGAAAGATGGACCCGAGATAGCCACCAGAGAAGAGAATCCCTGGTCTCTTGATCCAGATTTAGTTGAGGGGACAAATCTGTGTAGTCCCCGTTCCACTGACTGAGCATGCATAGTTGCAGCGGTCTGAGATGTAAGCATGCAAACGGCACTATGTCCATTGCCGCTACCATTAAGCCGATTACTTCCATGCACTGAGCCACCGAAGGGCGCGGAATGGAATCAAGAACACGGCAGGAATTTAGAAGCTTTGATAACCTGGACTCCGTCAGGTAAATTTTAATTTCTACAGAATCTATCAGAGTCCCTAGGAAGGAAACTCTCGTGAGTGGGGATAGAGAACTCTTTTCCTCGTTCACTTTCCACCCATGCGACCTCAGAAATGCCAGTACTATGTCCGTATGAGACTTGGCAATTTGGAAGTTTGACGCCTGTATCAGGATGTCGTCTAAATAAGAGTCCACTGATATCATATCTTATGATAAATTTTCCTGGTGACAGGCTTTCGTGCCTGTATTAAGGTATCAATGACTGACTCGGAGAAGCCACGCTTTGATAAAATCAAGCGTTCAATCTCCATGCAGTCAGTCTCAGAGAAATTAGATTTGGATGGTGGAAAGGACCCTGAAGAAGAAGGTCCTGTCTCAGAGGCAGAGTCCATTGTGGAAAAGATGACATGTCCACTAGATCTGCATACCAGGTCCTGCGTGGCCACGCAGGCGCTATTAAAATCACTGATGCTCTCTCCTGCTTGATCTTGGCAATCAGTCGAGGGAGCAGAGGAAACGGTGGAAACACATAAGCCAGGTTGAAGGACCAGGGCGTTGCTAGAGCATCTATCAGCGTCGCCTTGGGATCCCTGGACCTGGATCCGTAACAAGGAAGCTTGGCGTTCTGTCGAGACGCCATGAGATCCAGTTCTGGTTTGCGCCAACGATGAATCAATTGTGCAAACACCTCCGGATGGAGTTCCCACTCCCCCGGATGAAAAGTCTGTCGACTTAGAAAATCCGCCTCCCAGTTCTCTACACCTGGGATATGGATAGCTGATAGGTGGCAAGAGTGAATCTCTGCCCAATGAATTATCCTTGAGACTTCCAACATCGCTAAGGAACTTCTTGTTCCCCCTTGATGATTGATGTAAGCCACAGTCGTGATGTTGTTCGACTGAAATCTGATGTACCTCAGAGTTGCTAACTGAGGCCAAGCCTGAAGAGCATTGAATATCGCTCTCAGTTCCAGAATATTTATTGGAAGAAGTGTCTCCTCCTGAGTCCACGATCCCTGAGCCTTCAGGGAGTTCCAGACTGCACCCCAACCTAGAAGGCTGGCATCTGTTGTTACTATTGTCCAATCTGGCCTGCGGAAGGTCATACCTTTGGACAGATGGACCCGAGATAGCCACCAGAGAAGAGAATCCCTGGTCTCTTGATCCAGATTTAGTTGAGGGGACAAATCTGTGTAGTCCCCGTTCCACTGACTGAGCATGCATAGTTGCAGCGGTCTGAGATGTAAGCATGCAAACGGCACTATGTCCATTGCCGCTACCATTAAGCCGATTACTTCCATGCACTGAGCCACCGAAGGGCGCGGAATGGAATCAAGAACACGGCAGGAATTTAGAAGCTTTGATAACCTGGACTCCGTCAGGTAAATTTTAATTTCTACAGAATCTATCAGAGTCCCTAGGAAGGAAACTCTCGTGAGTGGGGATAGAGAACTCTTTTCCTCGTTCACTTTCCACCCATGCGACCTCAGAAATGCCAGTACTATGTCCGTATGAGACTTGGCAATTTGGAAGTTTGACGCCTGTATCAGGATGTCGTCTAAATAAGAGTCCACTGATATACCCCGCGGCCTTAGGACCGCCAGAAGCGACCCTAGAACCTTCGTGAAGATTCTTGGGGCTGTAGCTAATCCAAAAGGAAGAGCTACGAACTGGTAATGCCTGTCCAGAAAGGCAAACGTGAGAAATCGATGATGATCTTTGTGTATCGGAATGTGAAGATAAGCATCCTTTAGATCCACTGTAGTCATATAGGTAAGATGGTACGAATAGTTTCAATCTTGAATGATGGAACTCTGAGGAATTTGTTTAAGATCTTTAGATCCAAAATTGGTCTGAAGGTTCCCTCTTTTTGGGAACCACAAACAGATTTGAGTAAAAACCCTGTCCCTGTTCCTCCTTTGGAACTGGATGAATCACTCCCATAACTAGGAGGTCTTGTACACAGTGTAAGAATGCCTCTCTCTTTATCTGGTTGAAAGGTGAAATCTCCCTTTTGGGGGGGAAGCTTTGAAGTTCAAAAGATATCCCTGGGAAATAATTTCCAATGCCCAGGGATCCTGAACATCTCTTGCCCACGCCTGAGCGAAGAGTAAGAGTCTGCCCCCTACTAGATCCGTTACCGGATAGGGGGTCGTTCCTTCATGCTGTCTTACAGGCAGCAGCAGGCTTTTTGGCCTGCTTACCTTTGTTCCAGGTCTGGTTTGGCCTCCAGACCGTCTTGGACTGAGCAAAAGTTCCCTCTTGTTTTGCATTAGAGGAAGTTGATGCCGTACTTGCCTTGAAGTTTCGAAAGGTACGAAAATAAGACTGTTTGGCCCTTGATTTGGACCTGTCCTGAGGAAGGGCATGACCTTTTCCTCCAGTGATATCAGCAATAATCTCCTTCAAACCAGGCCCAAATAGGGTCTGCCCCTTGAAGGGAATGTTAAGCAGCTTAGATTTTGAAGTCACGTCAGCTGACCATGATTTAAGCCACAGAGCCCTACGCGCCTGTATAGCAAAACCAGAATTCTTAGCCGTTAGTTTAGTCAAATGAACAATGGCATCAGAAACAAAAGAATTGGCAAGCTTAAGTGCTCTACGTTTGCCAAGTATGTCATCCAATGGAGTCGCTACCTGTAAAGCCTCTTCCAGAGACTCAAACCAGAACGCCGCAGCAGCAGTGACAGGAGCAATGCATGCAAGGGGCTGTAGGATAAAACCCTGTTGAATAAACATTTTCTTAAGGTAACCTTCTAATTTTTTATCCATTGGATCTGAAAAAGCACAACTGTCCTCGACAGGGATAGTAGTACGCTTTGCAAGAATAGAAACTGCTCCCTCCACCTTAGGGACTGTCTGCCGTAAGTCCCGTGTGGTGGCGTCTATAGGAAACATTTTTCTAAAAATAGGAGGTGGAGAGAACGGCACACCTGGCCTATCCCATTCCTTAGTAATAATTTCTGTAAACCTTTTAGGCATTGGAAAAACATCAGTGCACACCGGCACTGCAAAGTATTTATCCAGTCTACACAATTTCTCTGGCACTGCAATTGTGTCACAGTCATTCAGAGCAGCTAAAACCTCCCTGAGCAAAACACGGAGGTGTTCAAGCTTAAATTTAAATGTAGAAATATCAGAATCAGACTGGAGCTCTCCTTCCTCAGCTTCTGCATATTGTGAGGCAGTATCAGACATGGTTTTTAAAGCGTCAGTATGCTCTGTATTTCGTCTAACCCCAGAGCTATCTCGCTTACCTCTAAATTCAGTTAGTCTGGCTAATACCTCTGACAGTGTATTATCCATGACTGCCGCCATGTCTTGTAAAGTAATCGCTATGGGCGCCCTAGATGTACTTGGCGCCATTTGAGCGTGAGTCCCTTGAGCGGGAGTCAAAGGATCTAACACGTGGGGAGAGTTAGTCGGCAAAGCTTCCCCCTCGTCAGAATCCTCTGGTGATAAATTTTTTAAAGACAGAATATGATCTTTATTGCTTAAAGTGAATCAACTTTGATTGTACAATCAAGTTGTATCAACTTTGATTGTATATATTAATGTATATTGAAACAATTTAATATATTTTTAACTTGTATCTCTGTAATATATTGATGTGGTAAAAACTTTTGTAATGTCCCAAAGAAATGAATGGGTTAAGATGTATCCTATATAGGAGGAAATTACTCTTTGCTGCCATCTGGTGGATGTGGGTATATTAAGAAGTTTGTTACCACAATTTTGTATGCTTGACAAAGGGAGGAAGCTCCCGAAACGTCGCTGTTTGTTTGCTGTGCTCTAAATAAAGACCATTTGTTAAACTACTGATTGCTGCCATATTTCTTGGACTGTTACTGTATTTAGTAGGGTTTGGTGGTACCCCTACATGGCGTGCACCTGTTGGGAAAATTATCCTATTAAAATGGAAGAAGCACAGCAAAGTTGGAAAACTTTTTCATACTCTGATACAGAGGCTACCTTAACCAAAGGTTCCAGAGAATTTTTGAAAATAGCACCATCAGAATCCGTTTCTAAGGACTATGAGAAACTGGCAAAAAAGAAATTGGCTTATGACCTACATGCCACTACACTGAGTGAGTACCATAGGGTGAAGCGGATCCCCCGGGGTCTGAGAATTACTGCCCGACCAACATTAATGAGGGATAATAAGTTCTATTGTGATGTATTCGAACAAATACTAAATAAATGTTCAATGGACTTGTTGGTTCTCACTGTGGATTGTTTGAATAAAGAAACAGCGGAGCAACAAATTAAACTTAAAGAAATGGAGTCAGAGATTGTTAACAGATTACCGACTGAAGAATCATCTAAGCTGCTTACTCAGGTTGAGACCACTGTGGGAGACTTGAAGAAAACCATAGAAACCCAAAAGCGTACCAAATTTGAGCAGGATTATTCCCTGGGAAGGGTTTACAGATGGCGTTACGATCCGGAGGGCACTTCCAGGCGAGGGACTTCCGGTAGAGGTAGACGTCACTTCCGGGCGCCCACACGCAGCAACAGTGGGTCAGGCTCTTCAGATGTCTCGGCGGGGGACTCCGATGTCGACTCCATCGTGGAGGGCGGAAACACCACCGAAGGAGGAAAGGAGAAACCTCAACGCCCATTACGCTCTGTCAGAAAGAAGCAGAAATAAGGCCGGTAAGATCGGGGCCAATAATGGAGGAGAGTGTTAACATGATTGGGCATAATAATGATGAACTCATATTACATGAAGGACTTGTCCGTTTACCATCTGGGACTGTCTCCTCTCATTGTGTACCGCAATTGAGTGTTAAAAACACAAAAAATACAAATAATGACATAGGGCGCCATGTACTAAGGCGTCAATTTTTTCGCACAGACCGTATTGAAATAACCCGCTTGGCATTCGCACCATGCGGATGGCACTTCGTTACACGAATGTACTAAAAACCAAGCCGTAAAATTTTGCGTCTATTGTGTGTCGAAGACAATCGGATTATTGATAACTTTGAAGCTTCGTTCGGCGCGAAAGAGCAAAGTTAAGAAGCAGTCTGCGACCTGATTGGTTTAGGTCTTTACCCACGTGACGATGGTTAGGTGCCTCGAAAAAGCAGACTGGCTGATGCCAATTATAACGCTAGACACAGCTTGGAATGAACCGGTGGCAAAAAAGTGTAAGGCTGCCAACAGTTTTAATAGTCCGGGTATGGCTTGTGAACGCGCTGTCATTGGTTCAAGGTATTCTGCTATTTCATTGTAAAGTTGCATAATAGCTTCTCTGTCCAAACGGAATCTCTGGATAATCTCTCGATCAGAAATGCTTTCCAAACCCATACGTGGAAGGAAAACTCTAGGGACTAATTCTTCTACCTCTCCTTCTTTGCAAGTTGTCAACCGGTGCCTGTATAGCCCTTCTTCCTCGTAATTGAATTAATCGGAAAAGAAACATGTGTAAAAGTGTCTCCATCTTCATTCACTGATCCAAAAACCAATAATGCTACAATAGTAGTCTAGTCCTTTCACTTAAGTACTTCTACCTGGCGTCAGGTTGATACCTAAATGGTCGCGAAGCAAATCACGCAAAGTTACAGTGAAAGTTGGAGCGGGTGGATTAGTTGTAACATTCATTATTTCCGATTACAGCGTGTGAATAGCATGTAGTAAGTGGAAAAAGGCTTCGGAACGATGAGTTGAGTAAAATTACGATTGCTGATGAAAATAGTGGTTTTTCGAGCAGATCGCAGATTGGTACATACGAGAAGCAGAACGTGAGCGAATTTTGACGCGGAAATACAGACGGACGGTCACTTCGAAGCTTAGTACATGGCGCCCATAGTGTTAAATATTTCTAAAGCTGAAATTTCTGATGTTGAGTTAGCTGTACTTAATAAAGGCTTGTTGTATTGCCCTAAGAACAATTGCAACTTTTTTCAATTATCCAAAGATTTATTTAGATTCTTTAGGAATATTAGGCTAAAGATGTTTGCCTTTGATAATAAATGTATATCCAGAAATGTGAATGTGGCTAACAGATTAAGTCTGAAAGAGGTTGGTTTGAGAAACAAAAGTACGTTTTTACCAGCCCAGAATCACCATGGGGTTGAAACCTTTGTAAAATTGGTGATGCAGGATATAGATTGTTTAAAAGACAAGGTCCTGAAAGAGAGAAATTCAAGGGGTGTTAATAGTAAAGGTAAATATATACCTACTGCTGAGATTGTTGGTAACAATGAGGCTAAACTAAAATATAAACACCTTTTGAATAACTTTTCTAAACAGGACCAATTAGCCTTGAAATCTTTATCATCTAAGGATAATGTAATTTTGAAAAGAGCGGATAAAGGTGGTGCAACTGTAATCATTGACAAAGATTTCTATTTTGGAGAAATTAAAGGTCAATTAAATAATGAACATGTGTACAGAAAACTTGTTAATAACCCTGTTTTTCAAATACAAAATGAGCTGAGGAACACTTTGACAATTGCCCAAAAAAATTGAATTATTGATAAGGATTTACTTAAATTTTTTGATGTACCATATCCACGTACACCTGTACTTTATAAGTTACCTAAGGTACATAAAAATCTTGAAGCACCCCCTGGACGTCCAATCGTGTCTTCTATTGGAGCAATTACATCCAACATTTCTATATATTTAGATAAGATCTTGAGACCTTATGTAGAGAAGACTAGCTCTTTTTTAAGAGACACAGGTGATTTCTTACTTAAATTAGAAGCTTTGAATTTAGAGACCAGTAAGTTTATCATCTACAGTTTGGATGTAGAAAGCCTTTATACCTCTATCACGCATGTGAGTGGTATGGGGGCTGTTGAATCAATTTTGTGTGCCTATGGTGACTTTTCAGATAACCAGATTGAATTTTTTCTTAAATTGTTGGAATTTGTTTTATATAATAATTATTTTCTTTTTGGGGATGATTATTATTTACAGATTCAGGGGACAGCCATGGGTTCCAGCGTCGCCCCCAATTATGCTAACTTGCTGATGGATGCTTTTGAAGAAAGATTTGTATATTCCAACAAGGATTTCATTCGGTATGGCGCTTGTTGGTGGCGCTATATCGATGACATCTTTGGCATTTGGTTGGGCGACGCTGGAACCCTTAGGGCCTTTATTCATGATTTGAATAGTTCAACAGTACATTTAAAGTTTAAGTTGTCTAAGTTGTCTTTGAGTGAAGAAGAAATTGTATTTTTGGATACCAGGTTGGTTAATACAAAAGGATCTCTGTCTATTGATTTATTTCGAAAACCTACTGATCGCAACAGTATTTTGCACTTTGATAGTGCTCACCCTCTATCCTTGTTAAAAGCTCTACCTAGGAGCCAATTATTAAGGGTCCGTAGGATTGTTACTGACCAACAGTTATTTGATTTGAGGTTAGGGGAAATGATGAATCGCTTTTTAGAGCGTGGTTACCCCAAAACATTGTTGGAGAAAGAGGCTCAATCTGTCTCTCTTATTCCTAGGGCTTCACTGTTGTCTACTGAACCAAAAAAACCATATACCCCCTAAAAAAAGTAAGGAAGAAAGAAGGGGTGAGTTTAAGAGAATGGTTTTTGTGTCAGAATACAACTGTCAGAGCTATAGGATTAATAATATCATTAGGAAGCACTGGCCTTTATTGTCCAAATGCTATCCTAACATTGCAGAGTTTGTGGAGAGTCCAATGCCTGCTTTTAAAAGGGGCTATAATTTGCAACAAAAATTGATTAGGGCTGACATTGGTAGCTCTAGGATGGGGGATGGTCAGAGATTTTTGACTGACAGGAATAGGGGTTGTTTTCCATGCCTGGGATGTTCAGTTTGTGGCAATATGATTAAAGGATCTGTCTTTTATCATCCCAGTTCAGGCAAAAAATATCAGATTAAGAACTTCTATACCTGTCACTCAAAATTTGTTATCTACTTAATCAAGTGTCCTTGTGGGCGGAGCTATGTGGGCGAGACCACCAGGCCCATTAGTGATAGAATAGTAGAACATAAGAGCTCTATTAGAACAAAGAATGAAAAGTCCCCTGTTTCCTGTCACTTTAATTCAATAGGACATGCCATTAATCAACTCCGCTTTCAAGTGATTGATTTTGTCCCCATTCCCAGGAGAGGAGGTAATAGGGAGTTGATGCTCCATCAAAGGGAGAGATTCTGGATTTTTGAATTGAACACTCTCCAACCTATGGGCCTTAATAAAGATTGGGACTTGTCAGTGTTCCTATAGAATAAATTCGGGTTTGTTTTTTCTGTACTGATGTTCTTTTTTACAAAGTAATATTTGCATTCCCAATAATGATTATTCTTGCACCATGTGTATATATAGTTAAACATTGTATCAACTTTGATTGTATATATTAATGTATATTGAAACAATTTAATATATTTTTAACTTGTATCTCTGTAATATATTGATGTGGTAAAAACTTTTGTAATGTCCCAAAGAAATGAATGGGTTAAGATGTATCCTATATAGGAGGAAATTACTCTTTGCTGCCATCTGGTGGATGTGGGTATATTAAGAAGTTTGTTACCACAATTTTTTATGCTTGACAAAGGGAGGAAGCTCCCGAAACGTCGCTGTTTGTTTGCTGTGCTCTAAATAAAGACCATTTGTTAAACTACTGATTGCTGCCATATTTCTTGGACTGTTACTGTATTTAGTAGGGTTTGGTGGTACCCCTACATGGCGTGCAAGTATTTCAGGTGCTGATAGATATTTCTTGGACATTTAAAGTGAAATCAGTACATTTGGTACACATTCTAAGAGGGTTTCCACCATGGCTTTTAAACATAATGAAAAAGGAGTTTCCTCTATGTCAGACATGTTTGTACAGACTAGCAAGCTTGGAAAACACTTTAAATCAAGTTAACAAGCAAATATAAAAAACGGTACTGTGCCTTTAAGAGAAACAAATTTTGTCAGAATTTGAAAAACAGTGAAAAAAGGCAGTTACACAAACGAAATTTTTACAGTGTGTATAATAGGCTAACAGAGCATTGCACCCACTTGCAAATGGATGATTAACCCCTTAGTTCAAAAAAACGACAGACGTTTTTAAACAGTCACAATCAACTGCCACAGCTCTGCTGTGGCTCCTACCTTCCCCAATAAACGACTTTAGGCCCTTTTGAGATGTCCTGCAGCATTCAGGGGACTTCTGAGGAAAACTGGATGTCTCAGTCTGTAATTTTAACTGTGCAAAAAAGCGCTAAAATAGGCCCCTCCCACTCATACTACAACAGTGGAAAGCCTCAGGAAACAGTTACTAGGCAAAAATAAGGCCCCAATAATCTTTATCACCAGACACACATATAAAAACGATTAAACATGCCAGCAAACGTTTTATATTGTATTTATATAAGGGTAATACCCCTGAGAGTAAGCATGATACCAGTCGTTATTAAATCACTGTATTCAGGCTTAACTTACATTAATTCGGTAACAGCAGCATTTTCTAGCATTTCCAATCCTAGAAAAAATTATAACTGCACATACCTCATTAGCAGAATAAACTGCACGCCATTCTCCCGCTGAAGTTACCTCACTCCTCAGACATATGTGAGAACAGCCATGGATCTTAGTTACAACCTGCTAAGATCATAGAAAACTCAGGCAGATTCTTCTTCTATTTCTGCCTGAGATAAAATAGTACAACTCCGATACCATTTAAAATAACAAACTTTTGATTGAAGAAAATAAACTAACTATTTTTTACCACTCTCTCTTACTACCTCCATGCGTGTTGAGAGTTGCAAGAGAATGACTGGATATGGCAGTTAGGGGAGGAGCTATATAACAGCTCTGCTGTGGGTGTCCTCTTGCAACTTCCTGTTGGGAATGAGAATATCCCACAAGTAATGGATGATCCGTGGACTGGATACACCTTACAAGAGAAATCCAGTTTATAAAGATGAAATTGATGCGAGTATGAAATAAAAACAATCATTTTAAGAGCTTGATTGCTAAATGGCATTTTGAGCCTAGATATCATGTATGTCTATTAAATACTATATATATATATATATATATATATATATATATATATATATATATATATATATATATATATATATATATATATATATATATATACATATATACATACATACACATACACACCATACACTGATCTATACATCTAAAATGGAATCTGTGACCATTTCAGAGTGTATGGCACATGCACAAGGTAATTAAATTATTCAAAATGGTCTTGGAATACTGGTAAAATTGGAAAAGGCAAGTTCTGCACTTTGTAAACACCCTTTGGGTCCGGAATTTGATGTGTAAATTTTGTTGCCGTAATAAAATGCAAAATCCATGATGGTAAGGAGGATTGTGATTGCCAAAGCTATTGCTGTCCATGCATTGTATTGGCAATTTTCCCGCTATCTACCGGGATCTTATCTGATCTACCATATCTGTTACTTGTGATCTCTAAAGTTGTTGCTTTATTACAGTGATAATGCTTGGTTAAACTTAGGTAAAAGGAAATGGTTAATTCTATGCTCTTTATAATAATATATGATACTTCCCAATGTCATGTTTATTTCAAGAAAAGGGAACCTCTATGGTTCCTTATTGATAGAAAGCCTCTTCCAGCACTGCGCTTTGACCCTATAAGACAATGATGAAGTTACTTGATTTGGTGAATGGAACCAATCTCGCAGAGAATCAGCAGCTTTCAGTAGACAGGAGATTTAAAGAATAATCCGTAGCCAAAGTAGAGATACAGTCCAGAACCAGGTGTCAAAGCAAAAGGGCAAATCAATAACCTAAATCAGGGTATTATTCCAAAATTCAAAAGCCAGAAGGTCAGTCCACAGAATATATAACTCAGTAGGAGGGTAAAAAAGACAGAGTGGTCCAGGAACTTTGCCAAGGTCATTATCAATAAGTCAGGCCAGGAAAATGAGCACTTCGGTCTTCATAGGAAAATAACCAAGCACTGAATGGGTGTCTGAAATGTTATTTTAACACCTCCCATTCAGGCTTGGCAGCAAAACAATGCCAGAGGTCAATACAGTGCAAGAACATAAAAAGGGTGCTAACATAGCACACATACCTTTAATACAATCCAGGCACAGCAATCAGGGGGCCGGCCGCACTATTCTGAAGTCACTTAGCATGGTCCCTGGCTCCTACAGCAAGAGACGTCCCTCATACAGCACATCTAGTCTGCTGCTCATATTCACATTTTAGAAGGAACAAACAGGAATGCAATTTCAAGCAACTTTCTAATTGTCTTCGTTCTCTTACTATCTTTATTTGAAAAAGCAGGAATGTAAGCTTAAGAGCCGGTCCATTTTTGGCTCAAAATCTGGGTAGCACTTGCTGATTGGTTTGCTACATTTAGCCACCAATCAGCAAGGTTCTTAAGCTTACATTCCTGTTTTTTCAAATAAAGATAGCAAGAGAACAAAAAAAATTGATAATAGGAGTAAAATTAGAAAGTTGCTTAAAATTGCATGCTCTGTCTAATTCATGAAAGGAAAAAAAACTGGGTTTAGTATCCCTTTAGTTCTGACTTATAAAGGGACATAAAACAACAAAAGAAGGGAAGGGCATTGGGTAGACACCAATCAATTTCTAGGTTTCTGGATTGCCATGCAAAAGATACCAATCTCATAGTTAAAGAGCAATAAAAGTGCAAAAAGAAAATGCTCCAATGTGTCCGAGCACTTTATTCTTGTACTATTGCTTGTATAGAACTGTGCGTTTAACCTTTACAAAAGGGTTGAACACAGAGTTAAATTCAGCTGCAGTGTGGCAATGTACTGCACTGCCAATCCTGAGCTGAACTTGTCCAGTGGGCCAATAAAGGAAGCATATGTGTGCAGCCAACACTCGCCAGAATTAACGTTATGGAGCTGACTTTAAAGGGATGGGAAAGTCAAAATAAAAATTGCATGCTTCAGGTACAGCATGTCATTTTAAGACACTTTTAAATTCACTTATATTTTGAAACGTGCTTTGTTCTATTGGTATCTGTTGTTGAAAAACAATACGCACATTTGGTGCCTGCACACATTTGTCTCTTGTGATTGGCTAACTAGGTGTTAAGCTAGCTGCTAATAATGCATTGCTGATCCTTCAGCAGATAATACCAAGAGAATGAAGCACATTTGATAATAGAAGTAAATTGGAAAGTCATTTGAAATTTTTTGTTCTATCCAAATCATGAAAGAACATTTTGGAGTTTCCTGTCCCTTTTTAACCCCTTAACGACCAACGAAGTACAGGGTCCGTCCTACAAAAAATGGTCGTTAACGACCAAGGATTTACCCTGCACGTCGTTAGTGTTTTCAAGCGGTGGAATGATCCTGATCGTTTCCAGCCGCTTTCATGTTATTGCAGTGATGCCTCGATATTGAGGCATCCTGCAATAAAAAAAAATTTGCCATCCAATGCAGAGAGCCACTCTGTGGCCCTCTCTGCATCGGCCATCGATGGTCACGATCGTTGGTGGGTGGCCATCGATGGGAGATGTGCGTCAGAGGGGGGCGGGATCACGTGCGGGGGCGCCGTGAGCTTGCATGGGCGCACGCGTTCACCGGGGCGGGAGTGGGTAGGAACGATACACTATGGCACAATTTGTTTAGGGTAAGGAGGAAGAGAGGAGGGGGGAAATTTCTATCTAAGGGATCTGGGAGGGGGTGGAGGTAGGTTATTGAGGGGGGGCAGCTACACTACAGAAAAATAGCTTTAATATTTAAAAAATAAAATACCAAATTGTATGGCAAACTGGGTACTGGCAGACAGCTGCCAGTACCCAAGATGGCGGACAATAAGGTAGAAGGGGGGAGGGTTAGAGAGCGGTTTGGGGGGGGTCAGGGAGGTTGGGGGCTAAGGGGGGATCCTACACAACAGAATATGTCTTTTTTTTTTTTATTATTTATTTTAGTATTGGCAGTACTTAAGATGGCGGGGACAATTGTGGAGTGTGGGAGAGAAGGGAGCTGTTTGGGAGGGATCAGGGGGTGGGGTGAGTCAGGTGGGAGGCTGATCTCTACACTAAAGCTAAAATGAACCCTACAAGCTCCTTAATTAACCCCTTCACTGCTGGGCATAATACACGTGTGGTGCGCAGCGACATTTAGCGGCCTTCTAATTACCAAAAAGCAACGCCAAAGCCATATAAGTCTGCTATTTCTGAACAAAGGGGATCCCAGAGAAGCATTTACAACAATTTGTGCCATAATTGCACAAGTTGCTTGTAAATAATTTCAGTGAGAAACCTGTTTGTGAAAAAGTGAACAATTTTTTTAATTTGATCGCATTTGGCGGTGAAATGGTGGCATGAAATATATCAAAATGTGCCTAGATCAGTACTTTGGGTTGTCTACTAAGAAAAATATATATACATGTCAAGGGCTATTCAGGGATTCCTGACAGATAGTGTTCCAATGTAACGATCGCTAATTTAAAAAAACAAATTGTTTGGAAATACCAAAGTGCTACTTGTATTTATGGCCCTATAACTTGCAAAAAAAGCAAAGAACATGTAAACATTGGATATTTCTAAACTCAGGACAAAATTTAGAAACTATTTAGCATGGGTGTCTTTTGGTGGTTGTAGATGTTTAACAGATTTTGGGGGTCAAAGTTAGAAAGAGTGTGTGTTTTTTTTTCATTTTTTCATCATATTTTATAATGTTTTTATAGTAAATTAAATGATATGATGAAAATAATGGTATCTTTAGAAAGTCCATTTAATGGCGAGAAAAACTGTATATAATATGTATGGGTACAGTAAATGAGTAAGAGGAAAATTACAGCTAAACACAAACACAGCAGAAATGTAAAAATAGCCCTGGTCCCAAACAGTCAGAAAATAGAAAAGTGCTGTGGACCCCACATGGGCAAAAGAGTAAATACACCACAGAAGTGGATTCACACGTCATATGACTCTGGATTGAAAACAGTTCATCTGTTGTGTGTGATCTAAAGGATGTCCCATGTGCTATGTACTTGCACATGCTACACATGTACATAGCACATGGGACATCATCCTTTAGATCACACACAACAGATTAACTTTTTTCAATCAAGAGTCATATGACGTATTAATCTACTTCTGTGGTGTATTTACTCTTTTGCCAATGTGGGGTCCAATATGTTGGGCGCACCTGTAGAAAGGTGAAAAAGAGGTGGAGTGAACATGCATATAATATTAAGAAAAAAATTACATCTCACAGCGTATCCAGACACTGTGCGCATGTACTGTACATAAAGGGAACAGAAATGAGAATACAATGTAAATTATCCCTATTGATCAAAATTAATAGATCATTACCCAATGCCTTTATCACCCTTAGACGTAGGGAATCTTTTTGGATTACTAAGTTAAGAAACCCTTCAACCTGAAGGACTCAGTGAGAATCTAGTTATCGCCGCTTTTGTATAGAACTCCATCACCATTAATGTTATATATGGTGTCAACATATAACTTTATTCTTCTGTATCTCTGAGGTACACCACTCAGTTAAAGGGACACTGAACCCAATTTTTTTCTTTTGTAATTCAGAAAGAGCATGCAATTTTAAGCAACTTTCTAATTTACTCCTATTATCAATTTTTCTTCGTTCTCTTGCTATCCTTTTTTGAAAAAGAAGGCATCTAAGCTTTTTTTGGTTTCAGTACTCTGGACAGCACTTTTTTATTGGTGGATGACTTTATCCACCAATCAGCAAGGACAACCCAGGTTGTTCACCAAAAATGGGCCGGCATCTAAACTTACATTCTTGCATTTCAAATAAAGATACCAAGAGAATGAAGAAAATTTGATAATAGGAGTAAATTAGAAAGTTGCTTAAAATTTCATGCTCAATCTGAATCACGAAAGAAAAATTTTGGGTACAGTGTCCCTTTAATGACATGAGTATATAGTTCACTCCTTGCTCAAATAGTCATAATAACATAGTCATACCTATTACCAGTTTTCATCACACTACCTTCTATTTATGATGAATTGTTATTTTATACGATTACCAAACTGAATTGGCAATATATCAACATACAATAATAGTATTCCTCCATATAATGACATACATATTTAGCATTTATTATATATCTTTACAGCTCACACTTGGATACATAGATTAGGACTATAACGTAAATACTTAAAAGTAAGTATATATAAATATGGTATGTTATCACATAGTCTAAGGCAGTGATTTTTAACCTTTTTTTTGCTGTGGCACACTTTTTTACATTAAAAAAATCCTGTGGCACACCACCATCCCAAAATTTTAAAAAAATCACACATTGTAGCCTAATACAGCATATATATATACACATACATACAAACACACACATACTGTATGTATTGTGCTATTATGCCATGCCTCCTACAAACTACCCCTGCACTGGGAGTAAAAAACAAGCAAGTTTAAAAAATATGTCACACTGTTGTCAGTCTGCCGTGGCACACCTGAGGATCTCTCACGGCACACTAGTGTGCCACGGCACACTGGTTGAAAAACACTGGTCTAAGGGACATCACATATTAATAACACAACATTTGTACTGCCAGTATTTGTTATATTAGTTAGGATCATCGGTACACGTTTATATGCACACATTCCTATACACCTTACACCATTATTATCACTGCACACACTGGCTGTATGATTTGTTGGCAGTATATATTTATTGTATTATTCATTTCTTCTAGCATCTCTATTTTATCACTGTAGTTGAATCACATAAGCCACTTAGTACGATATTATCCCATAGTATATGGGATTCCTTATCTACACATATCGCTTACTCCTGCACAATCTCATTAGGAGTTATACCCTTATAGTATTGTACACCAAGAGGTAAGGTTATTTTCATTTTAGTTTTTTTACACTTTAGTTTTATAATTAATTACTATTCCACTTTAATTTAACCATATGGGTTATTACATTTCTTGTAATGGTTGTGGGCAGCATTTATACATTTATAGTACATTTCCAGCACATTGGTATTTATATATTAATTAGTGCGGAGTAGGATTGATTTACTCATTTGTATTAATAAGTTATGTATTGAGCATTTATTTCACTGAAATGGGGTTAATTAACAAGGTTACATGTAGTTTCTGTTACGCTAATCTAATGTTGAACAACAAATAAAGCTCTTTGTGATTCAACTGTGGTTCACGGGCTATCAATATTTTAACTGGTTAGCGTAATTTGACAAACAAATGTGGGAGGTTATCAGGATACCCGGATGTGGGTTAAACAACAGCTGTTCCACTCACGATCATTGTCAGGTGAAATCTTCTGTGATCACATACGGTAGAATATTATAGTGCACTGATCTGTGACAGAAAAATAGAATACATAAGGATAAAGGTGCCCTCAAAGTTATATGTACCGTGATAGTATTGTATAACATGTATATGGATTCGGTCTGGTTACGGTCTGTGAGGGAGGGGGTGGGTCACTATGCACCAATAGGAGCTTATACTTATTTTATCAGACTACCTGTATTGTGATTGATTGATATTTATATGTAAGTACACTTATGTGGGATTAATTTGCGATGCATTATGCACACATGGGGGTATCCGCTGTGTTACACTTTTGATACAATGTATGTTAAACATGAATATATTTATATCATATGGTTCACATAAGATTGGATTAGTTTAGTTTACCATGTGTTTACTTGAGTATCTATAGCAACCATGTTAATTAGATAGGATACTCATGTTACTAATTAACATTTCACCTATCAGCTTTTATCATGTGTCTTATATAGCAAGTGTATGTTCATTTTATTTATTTATTTATTTTTTGATATTTTTTTTATTGAGGATTAAGCAATACAGCAGGTGTCACAACGCAGGTGACTAATAAATGCACATATATGCAAACAATATATTGTTGTAATGACATAGTAAATATAGCTGTTGATGGGAATACAGATCATTTAAATCAGGCATATCAAGCACGAAATAAAATATCTACAGCATAAACCTCATTTTTAATTATTTTGAATAAGAATATAAACCTCATTTTGAAATAGTGTGAACAGACTGTAAACACAGGGGCAAACTAGTACTTCAGTACTATCAATTAACTTAACTTTCTAGGGACTTCATAAAGTCAGTTTAGGAATCATCTCCTATAAGGATTTCAATTTTCACATAGAGGCTGATGAGAAGAGCCAATATTGAACAAATGAACAGAGAGAAATCAGAATAAAACACTAAAGACCAACTATTCAGTTCAGACAATTTAATGGGTGTCTTATAGGTTTGAACCGAGTGTATCAGTATTAATCAGGTGAGGTTTCTAAATACTTTATCAGGTATGGTGAACCACAGGATCACCAAAAGGAGAAGTGTATCTAGATACGAAACTGACTTCTCCAGTCCCCGTAGAAGGGGATAACACAAATAGAATTTGTGTCTAAAAGGGGGGGGTGGAGCCTAGTAATATAGAAACATATTAGGAGAGAGAAAATTAACAACTAACCTAATTAAGTAAGCTGATTGGAGCTCAGGCAGAAACAATTAAGGGCTATCAGTTTTGTTCTTGGGAAAATATATACATACATAGTAGGCTTAATTTATAAATGTGTAGATAAGTTTGCAAATATACACTGAGCAAGAAGCACTGGTTCACTGATGCTGTTGAAACTATGATATGTGGTAATGTACATACACATGGCTATAACATATGACTTAGCAAGTGGTGGGATACCTATCAGGGCAGGTAGAGACATTACATCAAAACAGTACAGACAATAACTAAAGCCCGTGTAATTTAGATCTATCATCATAGAAAAAGGGACCCATGTAGACATCTATACTATATCAGACCCCCCTATCGTGTGGACATGGGCCCTATGTCACACAACAGGGTGAATCACGTGTCTAAACCTGGACAGTATTAACATAGGGAAAGGGGGTGGGGGGACGTAGCCTTATATAAATGTACATTATAAACCTGGAAGTTAGTTGGCATTTGATCAATAGCTGCAGAATACTTTATATAGCTAAACTAACAAACCTATTACACTTTGCATGCGTACACGCATATTGACTGCATTTTATAAACAGAGTGAGCATGATATGTAATTTTATAGCCCAGTAATAACAATGCACATAGACAGGATGCATAAAACAGTAAATGGTGTAGTATAAAATATGAAACTGTAAATAGCTGCGCTAGCATTGACTTAGTGAGACCTGTACCGTATATCATAACCTTTGAAGCGTTACACATTGTCCTTCCATCAATCTATCTAAAATCAGGCTACTGCATCATAGAAAGTCATAAGTCCACATTATCAAACATGAGGGATACCCGTGGTTACCAGGCAATTGTTATTAAGTAGTGAACAGCCTCTCATACGGAAAGCCTAATCTGCATTGAGAAGTGTCCTAAAGCAGAGTGACCCACCAGAAGTTCAAGTGTCAGCCTCCGGTAGGTAGAGATCCTATCAAGCAAGGGCTCTATCCAACACCAACTCTGAGGTGAGCCCGGGCAGACATCAGTGCGAGCGGCAGCCTTCTCCATGATCGACCACCGACCAGCGGCAATCCCTGCGCAGTCACAGCAACAGGTCTCCAGCCTTCTGACCATCGCGTAAGCAACATGTCCAGCTCTGCTGCCCAAAGCAGCCTATGTGATATCGCTCCCTTATAGTCTGCTAGGTGAGTACTCAGCTCCACATCCTCTACCGGTAAAGACACCGGAGGATTAATCTCAGGCCACAGTTTTTTGAAAATGTCCCGTAGTGCCTCACACCTCGTATAGCTGAGCTGCTTGATTGTTGCGGTCAGTGTATATGCGGCTTGTAGAGGGACAATTAGCTCCGAATCTCTTAGGGACTGGGCATCGGTAATGCTAGATAGTCGTCGACTATCGCCGCCATCTTGTCTCCCTTGCGAGATAAAGAACTGCATATATAGCTGTGCGAGTAAAACGCTCATCTCTGAGAAATGGTCCTCAAGGATCGCGCAACATCGATCTTCAAACTTATTTAGCGCTGACTCTAGGCTCATTTTGCTAGTTGTAGAGTAAGGGGTCTTCAAGAACTCCAGGAGGGATTACACCTCAACCGGGCCATCGCCGATGTCAGGCCTCAAACCTTGATGCCCCAGAATAGCTTAGTATGTCATAATGAGCATTTAGGTAGCTGCTTAATTCTTCAGCAATCGATAGTCCTTCAATCCCCAGACTATAAGTGGTGATCCACAAATAGAGTCAAATAGGTTTAATGCTGGAAATATGCAAACTTTTAATTCAAGGCCTAAGAGCTTAAAAGATATGCTGCTGTCTGCCTCGGCTGTTGGCTCCGCCCCCCCGTATGTTCATTTTTTACTTCACTAACCTGAGGAAACAGCCCCATAGAGGCTGAGAAACGCGTTGCTTCTAACAAAGTATTTTATACACTTGCTGGTGTGTTATATTTGGGGAGATTTGCTACACCCCTGAATTTTACTTTGAAACAACTTTGGCTGCTGTAATCCTGGGAATCAGTCAGCTGGGCGGCTGAGAAGCTCCAGCCTGTGTGTAATGCACCTGGTGGTGCTTTGAAATACGTGTGTTTATTCTTTACACACATACAATTGTACAAAACTGTGCTGGGCTATTTTGGCTCTGTATCTCCTCCTCTAGGAACACTGTTGAACCCCACAGGCAAGGAACCATTCCTGGATATCTGGCTGCGCTCATCCAGTTTGCTGGGCAACTGTGAGGTTCCAGTCTGCTTCTTTGCACCTTAAGGTGCAGTCTGTTTGTGAGTAGTTTTTTTTACTATTCTTTTTTCACAGTGGTCTTTGTGGTATTAGGCCATTGGGCGCCTCTGTGTTCTTTTCTTCTAGACATGCCATACTCATAGCTTGCTCAATACACCCTCTAAGCTATGGGCTTCCTAAAAAGGGGTTCATAAAATCCTATTGGTTCATAGGCTTACGTTATGGGCTGTCCAACCTAGGTACACACTTTAAAGCTGCATTACCTATTCGGAACACAACTGTAAAAGGCACTATGCTTAAGGTTGTAAATAAGTTATATATGTATATGTAATTACACTGTTAACCATAAGCCATATTTTCAATTTGTTTTTTACCACTTAAAGGAACAATAGTATATCTACATGTATGTATACATATAAGTCCATAAATATATAAATGAGAATATAAAGTGATTCCCTTCCAATGAGATATAAGACTCAAACTGTTAAATTAACCGGTCTATAATATGTCTCCCCAAGTGCACTTCCCTATATTACTCCATGTCCTGAGTTGAACATGCATGTGGACTTATCCTTATATACAAATACATGTGTTTCCATAAGTTATATTTATATTGCAAAAAATACATATATATCACTGTCAATTTATTTAATGCCAGAAATTTATGAGGTTGAATTCTGAATTAAGACCTTTAGGGTATCTGGTCTGCAGCTGGAAAATCCAGAATAGCTCCCTCTTGGCTAGTACATGGTCTCTGTCACCTCCTCTATTGCCAACACTAATGGTTTTAATTATGGTCCATTTAAAACTGGAGGAGTCTTTATTATGGACCCTACTGAAATATTGAACCAATGGAGTAGTAAGTGTACCTGCCTTTATATTAGATAGGTGCTCACGTATACGTGAACGTACCTCCCTAGTTGTCAAACCTACATACTGTAGGTGGCAACTGGTACAGCCTGCTAGATAGACTGCATACACTGTTCTACAATTCATGCACATTTTGTGATTAAAAGTTTTGTTGATAACATAAGTTTTGAAACCTTCCCCGCTTATGAGGTGGTCACATGCAGTACAGGTAGAGTTACTGCACCTGTAGACTCTTTTAAACCTTAGCCAAGAACTCTCATCTTCCCTTTGTTTTGTTTTTAATTGTGTGGGTGCTAAGATATTACCCAGTGAGAGGCCCCTTCTGAAGGAGCATTTACAGCTCTGTTGTACTGCGTTAGATAGAGCATCATCCGCAGCCAAACGTCTAAAGTGCTTTTGCACTACCCCACAAATTTTGTGGTACTGATCACTATAATCTGTGACATGAAATGCCCCTTTTCAATTCTTAAAGTGATAAGTCCCCCTATTCATCTTAACTAGGAGGTCTTGTCTCTTGGCAACTCCCACTTCTTTCCTTACCCCTTGAATGAGACTCTGTTTGTAACCTCTTTTCTTTAAACGCTCTGTCAAAAGGTCGGCATGTTCCTCATACTGCTGCTGTGTGGTACAGTTTTTTTTAACTTGAAAGTAGAAAAGTGATCCGACACTCCAATTAGTTAAACGAAATCCTTTATTGATGCATAAGTTAAAAAACACTCAGGAACACAGCAAATCCTAGATAGGTGTCACGGGCGCAGCACTGACAGGCTTACGCGTTTCGGATGTGTATCCGTAGTTACAGCCTGCAGTGCAGAACCCCTCACCTGTTTAAAATTACCATAAACAAATGTGATAGGTTAAAAACAATAAAACCAGCTCATGATTCAAACCAATCAAGGAATAGAAAAGGAATCCACATCCACCCCCATAGGTGAGTACTACTGACACGTACTATAGCTTGTCATAAACAGATAGAAGTCAAATGGGCTCTGTTAGTATTATATAGGATATATTATTTGGGACACTAGGTTGTCAACATGGTGTGACAGTCTTATTCTTACACATTGAGCATTGACATTTGTCTGCGCGTGGCATATGATAAACATTTTGATGATTTTGCCTTGCGTCACACTATCTATGTATTTAACATAGACAAACTCTGCTCTGTGTTTAGGATAATAATTATTGGGAGTGGTTCACATATAGCATATTAATAACATTATTATTAATATATTTCCTATCTTTTGTTTCATTTTTGCAATATCTGTGTTTTTTATTGGAATGTATGTTTTACAATCTGCATTTAATATGTTTGTTCGATCTCAATACTATGTTCTTGTATTGCATATTGTGTTCTTTATATTTTAATCAATTGAATTATGTATGTTTACAGGATTTCTCTATCTCTATTCCCATACATAGGCAGTTTAGGTCTGTTTGTAACTCATTCATTTATTTATATGGTTTGTATATATATATATATCTTGAACTGTTCATACAGAAGCCCTTTTGACTTCTATCTGTTTATGACAAGCTATAGTATGTGTCAGTAGTACTCGCCTATGGGGGTGGATTCCTTTTCCATTCCTTGATTGGTTTGAATTATGGACGGGTTTTATTGTTTTTAACCTATCATATTTGTTTATGGTAATTTTAAACAGGTGAGAGGTTCTGCACTGCAGGCTGTGACTACGGATACACATCCGAAACGCGTAAGCCTGTCAGTGCTGCGCCCGTGACACCTATCTAGAATTTGCTGTGTTCCTGAGTGTTTTTTAACTCATGCATCAATAAAAGATTTCGTTTAACTAATTGGAGTGTCGGATCACTTTTCTTCTTTCAAGTTTTCAAAGTCCAGTATCTACCGACACTGCAGTGTGCATTTGGATTTTGGAGCAGGTGCGCCACACAATCACTGACTGACGGTGAGAGCCGATATACGGAAGTGCTTGCAGGAAAAAGGAGTACAACATTGAGCCTGCCAGAGAGGACCTGTGAGCTGCATCATGTGGAAGTGAGAGAGACGTGGTCCCTACTTCATTTACAGCACAGGTTTTGGACCATTTATCTGTGTCACTCTTGGACAGTGATAAATAGAACTCATTGTTGGAGCGGGGTAAGTTCATTCATGCTTACTGTACCCCCTGCAATTTGTTTATGGACACCTAGTGCATTAAATATTGCACAACTTTTATCTTAAACTTTGTTTTCTATGTTACTGGGCTTCTGTGTTCTATAACAGTTCCTTTTTAACCTTGTGAACTGCCCTTTTGCAACAGAGCGAAATACCTGTCTTGGATGTCTGCTCCTGGCATGGAGGAGAGTGTTGCCCGTAATTGGTTTCCTATAGACCTCAGTGACAATCCCCTTACCGGGTATGCCCTTGAGGCTTAAAGGGCCATTATACACCCAAAAAATATAGGCTACTTAAATAAAGCACCAACAGAAGATCAAGTTTGTAATTGACAAGTATTAGCAATTTTGCTGCTAAATCTCCTAAAAATGATTATAAAGTTTGTAATCCTCTCAGTGAATGAGAATACGAACGTAATCTCCACTAGCTTGAGAGCAAGGCTTTTTCTACACTCCCTATCTAGTGTCCTTTACAGCCAGCCCCCATGCTGGGGCTGTCTGTGTAATAGATAAGGCTGTCACAAATCCCCAGCATTTCACCCTGACTGTTTACAGTGGCACGGATCTCACTCCCCCCTCTGTCCTCCCCGGTAAGCTTTCTGTAGAAACAAGAGGAATATTTCACTCACAGCTCTGTGGAACATGATCCTGAGATGTTTTACAGAGCTGTGTGTGAAATATCAGAGTCAAAAGTAGATTGTGTTTTTATTCCATTCAAAGAGCCAATATCTACATAAGCAATTCACTGGCGATGTCAGCCTTTGATTAGTTTTGAGAATCATTTGTATCTCACAATTTATAGGATATTTGCATAATGTATACATCTCTTACAGAAATGTCACTGATATCTTATGTTAAATGATGGATTTTACTATCCATTAATGCCAATTAATAACAGACTGTTGCCAGCAAAGTTTATTCACCCTAAGTAATAGTGGTAGCCAAATGCTGTAGAAGAAAGTTTCCCCTAAGCCAGCCGTTTCAGCACCTCGGCAACATCCAGAGCTCCGCCCCCTGCTTTACAGATAATACAATATGAATATTTATGAGGAGGCAGAAGAGTGGGAGTAGCTGCAGGGGGCGGAGCTCTGGATGTTGCCGAGGTGCTGAAACGGCTGGCTTAGGGGAAACTTTCTTCTACAGCATTTGGCTACCACTATTACTTAGGGTGAATAAACTTTGCTGGCAACAGTCTGTTATTAATTGGCATTAATGGATAGTAAAATCCATCATTTAACATAAGATATCAGTGACATTTCTGTAAGAGATGTATACATTATGCAAATATCCTATAAATTGTGAGATACAAATGATTCTCAAAACTAATCAAAGGCTGACATCGCCAGTGAATTGCTTATGCAGATATTGGCTGTTTGAATGGAATAAAAACACAATCTACTTTTGACTCTGATATTTCACACACAGCTCTGTAAAACATCTCAGGATCATGTTCCACAGAGCTGTGAGTGAAATATTCCTCTTGTTTCTACAGAAAGCTTACCGGGGAGGACAGAGGGGGGAGTGAGAAACAGTCAGGGAGAAATGCTGGGGATTTGTGACAGCCTTATCTATTACACAGACAGCCCCAGCATGGGGGCTGGCTGTAAAGGACACTAGATAGGGAGTGTAGAAAAAGCCTTGCTCTCAAGCTAGTGGATATTACGTTCGTATTCTCATTCACTGAGAGGATTACAAACTTTATAATCATTTTTAGAAGATTTAGCAGCAAAATTGCTAATACATGTCAATTACAAACTTTATCTTCTGTTGGTGCTTTATTTAAGTAGCCTATATTTTTTTGGGTGTATAATGGCCCTTTAAATCCAGAAAAGTAAAAATTTGTTTGTTGCATTCAAAAGTGAACTCAAGTCCCAAATCATTTAGATTAATCCAATTTACAAATTCTAGGGCACTCTCTATTGTTCCTCTCCAAACCAGGAGCAAATCATCTATGTAATGCTTATACAAGCGTATATTTCTCCTGAAGGGGTTCCCATCCCCATAGATTCGGGACAGCTCCCACCACCCTATGAAGAGGTTGGCATAGGAGGGTGCGAATTTCGCACCCATTGCTGTCCCGTGTCTCTGGAGATAGAAAACCCCCTCAAAGGAGAAATAATTATGTGTCAAAAGAAACCTTTGCAGGAGTGATCTTCATGGTATTTGCTATAGGTGTGATATAGATATATATGTATAAAATAGCAGAATATTTAAAGGGTTTAAAGGGCCCAAATAATCAGAAAATTTGAAAATCAGGAATTTAAAGCTTAGTAGCCGGACCATTTTAGGTTCAGAACCTGGGTTACGCTTGCTTATTGGTGGCTTAATGTAGCCACCAATAAGCAAGCATAACCCAGGTTCTGAACCAAAAAGGGGCTGGCTCCTAAGCTTTACATCCCTACTTTTCAAACAAAGATATCAAGAGAACTGAGAAAAATCATGAAAGAACATTTTTTTCTTAGTATCCCTTTAAGAGATGAAATGGATCCAAAAGAAAGTCGATATGTAACAACAGTCGGCTTATATTTTTGTTTACCGTTTCTAAATGACAGAAATAGCATTAATTTACTTTGAATGTCCATAAGTCATCTCGCACAGTCTGTTTGTTGTATCCGATTTTCCCCAAGTTATGTGCAAACAATAACTCTTACACAATATTTGACTTGTTACAACATATCGTCATGCCCTCTGTAAAGTCCGGAAATTCATCCTTTGCATATAATAAGGTCGGTATGTACTTATACCAGCTATTGAGACACAGTTTGCAATGTTTAAAACATCACATTAACCTATAATTTACAGCATTCTCAACCAGACGTAACACTTAAAGTTGTTTTTTTTCTTAACAATATTTGAGTACCAGCAAATAAAATTCAATAAACCCAATTATTAAACACGTTATATGTCTAACATTTCAAAAAACGGCTAGTTCCATCTTACCCACAATGCATCCGTGTTCCAAGCGCAGCTTAGCCTGTCTCCAAGCCAACAAGAAACCTGCACCAATTAGGCTGAACGGCTCACATGGCAAAGCGATAGTTATTCAGACCAATCATAAAGCTCCTTCAAGCGCTGCTAACCTTTGTCGTGTTGTCAGACATAAAACAACCTAAAAATAAAGACAATGGTTTAGATTTATAAACAGCGCACTGTATTTACATATATTACTTTTGTTGTGACTCGTTCCGTTCCCTTTAATGGACCTTGTTCATTCTGAGGATGGGAAATAGCGTGTTGAATGTAAACAATCAAGATCCCAAGCTGCTAATGGACCTTTTGCCCCTAGTGGTTATGTGTGGATAAGATCTGGACTTTTTGTATTTCTACATAGCTAATTCGCATACCTATTGCCCCCTTGTGGTCAGGCTCTTGAAATAAATAACATTTTGCTAGTAAATAAAGTTTACTGTTATGTTATTGTTTTAAAACTTTATTAACTCCCACTGTTAATTAAAACAAGTTAAGATTGCAATGGTTCATGATGAAAGCACAAAATATATTTTGAATTTGAGACGTAATTATTGTTCTTTTGACAAATCTGTATTTTTAGATGATCTGCTCTGTAGATCTGACCTGTGTGTGTGTCACAGGGCCCTATGCAATTTTAGACATGATTTTTCTCGCCAACCCTCGCAGGGGCTGCCCTGGTGGAACTATTAAAAAAAAAGGGGTGGTGAGATGTCTCTTATTGAAAGTTATGGAAGTCGCTGGAAAGGGAAACTTTGCGCCAAGGAGCGAAGTTAGCAGTGAACAGGGGGTGCACTTTAAAAATTAAATTCTATAGCCGATATAAATCACATAGTGTTGCTTTCTGCGAATAGCATCTTACAATTGCCTATATCTTCGCATGTATGTGTTTGTCTATTAGGGTTATAAGTATTTTCAGTGTTTTGAGAAAATCTTGCCACCTTTTACATCTCCCAACTGTCCTGGTTTTTGCGGGACAGTCCCGAATTCAGGGGTCTGCCCCGGTAAGACAAGCTTTATAGTCCCGCATGCCATAGCCTCAATTTTTTCTTTCGTTGCTGTCTTTTTAAAGTCCTGCATTTTTCATTCAGGAGAGCAGAGGTAACTGACTTGTCACGAGAGGATGATAGGAAGCAGCTTCAGCCTGTAGTTTAGTGTTGCCAGTGATTACCTTCCGAACACAGCAATGTGCCAGTGGATCATTAGGCTGTGGGGCACCTGAATCATGTACAGCACTGCTGATCTGGAAACTGCTGAGTGATGCAGCTGTGAGTCTGAGCTGCTGAGTGGGCGGGGAGTTAGCAGTGAGAAAGATCAGATTCAGAGCTGCAGGGACTGGCTTAGTAGGCAATGTGCAGGTATGTCTGAGCTTGAAGTGTGTGTGTTTTGTATGTTATTGTTAATGTAAGTTTGCATGTTTTATTTAGATTCTGTGCTTGTTTATTGCATGTTCTAAAGATTTTTATTATTTTTTTAAACTTTAATTTATTAATAGGCAGTAGAATAACGTATACAGTGTATAGATCATAGATATTACAATGCAAGGTGGATAACAATTTTCACAATGTGTGTAGTATACTAACACAGCACAGCACATTTAAGTCACATTGAAAAATAAAAAGAGCAAAGGAAAAAGACGTAAGAAAAGTCCTAAAAATATTGATATGTGTAGTTTATTTAGTCCATAAGTGTCGCGCCGCGCCGCTCTAGCCGTTGCTAGGGACGAGGCGCCTGCTGTTATGCTTGTTGCCTAGGGGGGAGTCGGCTCCTCTCTGCGTGCGGCGGTGACGTCATCGCAGCACGCTTTCCCTGTTCTGAAGCCTGGTCGGATTTCCTGTGGCACGAACCCTGCGCCTATGTAAGTAACTCACTTGCTACCTATCACTACCCAAGTATAGGTGTTACTTACTGTTCTCCTGGGTGTTCTTTACTCTTATGCTGGACTATTATATTGTTGCTGACCCTTGCTTGTCTGACCACTCTGCCTGTTTACCCCCTAACTGCTGGATTGATATACTGCTGCTGAACTCTGCTTGTCTGGCCACTCTGCCTGTTCTATCTATCTGTCTATTGGGTAGTTATAGAGTGCAAACTAATCACCCGTGAGGGTCTCAAGGCGCTAAGGGAAGCGGATAGGGGGAGGGGATAGGCGTTCAGTCGAAGAGCCAGGTTTTGAGGTCCTTTCTGAACTTTGTAAGGGAGGGGAATTGTCTGAAGTGCAGCGGGAGGGTGTTCCATGTCTTTGCTGCCATGTGGGAGAAGGATCTTCTGCCCGCTGTTGATTTGCTGATTCGGGGGATGACTGCGAGTGCTTGGTCAGCCGATCGGAGTTGTCTTGCGGGGGTGTAGAAATTTACGCGGTGGTTGATGTATTTGGGTCCGATGTTGTGTAGGGCCTTGAACACGTGGGTAAGGAGCTTGAAGGTGATTCTCTTGTTGATGGGGAGCCAGTGAAGGTTCCTTAGGTGTTCGGTGATGTGGCATTGGCGAGGGATGTCGAGGATGAGTCTTGCTGAGGCGTTCTGGATACGTTGAAGTCTCTTTTGGAGTTTGATGGTGGAGCCGGCGTAGAGTGCGTTGCCGTAGTCGAACCGGCTGCTGACGAGGGCGTGGGTGACTGTTTTCTTGGTTTCGGTAGGGATCTACTTGAAGATTTTCCGTAACAGGTGGAGGATGTGGAAGCATGTTGAGGTTATGGCATTGATTTGTCGGTCCATGGAGAGTGAAGAGTCCAGGATGAAACCTAGATTTTGTGCATGGTCGGTTGGGGTTGGTTGGTGACCGAGGTCTGTGGGTAACCAGGAGTCATCTCATGCGGATTTATTGGGTCCGAGGAGGAGGACTTCGTTTTTTTCTGTGTTCATTTTGATCTGGTTGTCATTCATCCAGGCAGCGACTGCTTGTCAGCCCTTCGTGGACGTTCTTTTTGGTGGTGGTGGGATCTCGGGTGAGTGAGATGATTAATTGGGTGTCGTCTGCGTAGGAGAAGATGTTGAGGTCATGGCGTCGGACGATGGCGGTGAGAGGGGCCATATAGATGTTGAAAAGAGTGGGGCTCAGCGAAGAGCCTTGCGGTACACCGCAGTTGACTGGTGTGGCTTTGGAGGAGAAGGGCGGGAGTCTGACTTTCTGGGTCCTGCCCGTGAGGAAGGAGGTGATCCAATTCAGGGCTTTGCTGCGGATGCCAGCATCGTCTAGGCGGGTGCAGAGGTTGTTGTGGTTGACAGTGTCGAATGCTGCTGAGAGGTCTAGGAGGATGAGGGCGGCGGTTTCTTCTCAGTCGAGCATGGTACAGATTTCATCTGTGGCAGCGAGGAGGGCGGTCTCGGTGCTGTGGTTTCTTCTGAAACCGTATTGGAAGTGGTCTAGGGTGTGGTTGGCCTCAATGTGGTCAATAAGTTGCAAGTTTATGGACTTCTCTATGACTTTGGCCAGGAAGGGGAGTATAGAGATGGGGCGGTTGTTATTTGGGTCTGTGGGGTCTGCCGATGGTTTCTTCAGCAGGGGTTTCCGTTCCGCGTGCTTCCAGAGTGCGTTGCCGTAGTCCAACTGGCTGCTGACGAGGGCGTGGGTGACTGTTTTCTTGGTTTCGGTAGGGATCTACTTGAAGATTTTCCGTAGCAGGTGGAGGATGTGGAAGCATGTTGAGGTTATGGCATTGATTTGTCGGTCCATGGAGAGTGAAGAGTCCAGGATGAAGCCTAGATTTTGTGCGTGGTCGGTTGGGGTTGGAAGGTGACCGAGGTCTGTGGGCCACCAGGAGTCATCTCATGCGAATTTATTGGGTCCGAGGAGGAGGACTTAGTTTTTTTCTGTGTTCATTTTGAGCTGGTTGTCATTCATCCAGGTGGCGACTGCTTGTCAGGCCTTCGTGGACGTTCTTTTTGGTGTTGGTGGGATCTCGGGTGAGTGAGATTATTAACTGGGTGTCGTCGGTGTAGGAGAAGATGTTGAGGTCATGCGTCAGACGATGGCGGCGAGAGGGGCCATATAGATGTTGAAGAGAGTGGGGCTCACCGAAGAGCCTTGCGGTACACCACAGTTGACTGGTGTGGCTTTGGAGGAGATGGGCTGGAGTCTGACTTTCTCGGTCCTGCCCATGAGGAAGGAGGTGATCCAATTCAGGGCTTTGCTGCGGATGCCGGTGTCGTCTAGGCGGGTGCAGAGGTTGTTGTGGTCGACAGTGTTGAATGCTGCTGAGAGGTTTAGGATGAGGGCGGCGGTTTCTTCTCAGTCGAGCATGGCGCAGATGTTGTCTGTGGCGGCGAGAAGGGTGGTCTCGGTGCTGTGATTGCTTCTGAAACCAGATTGGGAGTGGTCCAGGGTGTGGTTGGCCTCAATGTGGTCAATAAGTTGCAAGTTTATGGACTTCTCTATGACTTTGGCTGGGAAGGGAGTAGAGAGATGGGACGGTAGTTATCTGGGTCCGTGGGGTCTGCCGACGGTTTCTTCAGCAGGGGTTTCAGTTCCGCGTGCTTCCAGACATCCGGGAAGGTGCCGGTTTTGATGGAGCAGCGGAGTTCAGGGGCGATGGTGTCACTTGCTTTGTTAAATATGTGATGGGGGCATGGGTCCGAAAATGTGTGCTGGAGTGGATGGATTTCATGATTCTGAGGGTGTCCTCTGTGGTGAGGGGGCTCCAGATAGTCTGTGGGGGGGTGAATTTGGGTGGGGGTGTCGGTGGGTTAGGGGGGTGGGTGGTGGAGGTTGAGTTATGAGGCGTGAAACTGTCATAGATGTAGAGGATCTTGCGGTGGAAGTGTGCAGCAAGGGTATTGCAGAGGTCCCGGGAGGGTGGGATGTCGGTGGTGTTGCTGTTGGGTTTAGAGAATTCCTTGATGACTGAGAACAACTTCTTGCTGTTGTGTGCGTTAGAGTTGATTCTGTCTTGGATGGCTGTTTTTTTGGTGGTTTTTATGAGGTGGTGGTGGGTGGTGATTGCTTCCTTAAAGGCAGCTTTTTCCAGAAGGGTCTTGCTGGATCTCCAGGCTCTTTCCAATCGTCTGCAGTGGCGTTTGGAGTCCTGAAGGCCCGGGGTGAACCAGTTGGCCTTGTTGATGGTTTGGCGGCTCGACGGTTTTGTGAGGGGGGCGAGGGTGTTGGAGCAGTCTGTGATGCAGCGGTGGAGGTTGCGGGCGGAGGAGTTGGCATCTGTGGAGGCAGGTGGGGAGGATTTGTTTAGGGTGCGGTGCAGTTGGTCTTGGGTGATGTTGTTCCAGTTTCTGCGGTGCGGGTGGTACTGCCGGAGGTGGGTGGTGGTTTTTTTGAAGGATAAGTGTATGCTGTGGTGGTCAGTCCAGAGGAGTTCAGTGATGTGAGTGGTTGCCTGTGGAGAAGATCGGGTCGAGGGTATGGCCGGCTGCGTGGGTTTGGTAGTTTACGAGTTGCTTCAGTCCGATGGTTCCGAGGTTTTCCAGGAGGGTGGAGGTGTTGTGTTTGTTGGGGTTGTCAAGATGGAAGTTGAGGTAACAGAGGAGGGTGTAGTCCGTTGAGGCAAGGGCATGGGGGTGGGATGTGGTCAGTGATGGAGTCGCAGAAGGCGGGGACAAGGTCCGGGAGGTCTGTAGATGAGGGTGCCGCGGAGGGTGGTGTTGGGGTTTACCTGGACCTTGAAGTGTAGATGTTCTGGCCTGGTGAGTGGTTGTCGGAGCTTGTTGTGACTTGGATGGTGTGTGTTTGTGGATAATGGTGATGCCTCCTCCAGGTCTGTTGCTGTGGTCTTTGTGGCAGATCTTGTAGCGGGTATTGCAGTGGCGATGTCCGGCGCTGAGGCAGAGTTCAGCCAGGTCTCGGTGAGGAAGGCGGCGTCTGGGGAGGTGGAGTCTAGCAGGTTCCAGATTTCGAGGGCGTGCTTGTGGATGGAACGGGTGTTGAGGAGGATGCAGTTGAGGTAATTGTGGCTGTTTTTGGGTGGGTTAGTTGGTTGGGTTGTGGTCCGGAGGGAGGGGAAGGAGCAGTTGCGGCAGGTGAAGGGTCCTGTTTACCCTTTAACTACTGGATTGATATACTACTGCTGAACTCTGCTTATCTGACCACTCTGCCTGTTAACCTTTTAACTGCTGGATTGATATACTGCTGCTGAACTCTGCTTGTCTGACCTCTCTGCCTGTTAACTCCTATTTCTCTGGACTGCCTTGCTGATGCCAGGTCCTGCCTTTTTGGTGGTTTGCCCCTGAACTGCTTTTCTTTGGTGGTGAGTGCCGCTTACCTCATCTTACAAACCTTCTCTGCTCTGGGATATTCCCTATCCTTCCGGCTCGACGCCGGGATAACAAGACTACTGGCCGAGTTCGGTCTGATAGTGGAGTATCCCACAAGCATTACAATAAGTATCTCCTCATTGCTGAGGGTATTGTGTTTCCAGGCTGCCTATTAGACTTTTTTTATTTTTTTAAACTGCATAAAATAGATTATTTAGTGTACCATGTGCCTTATTTAGGCCTAGGGGCATCAGATATTGAAAAGGTGTTATATCATACATATTGTCAATCCATATAACTATTTACTTTCAATTAAACTAATTACCAATTAAGGTAAACCATGGCAAATTTGTGAGACATCATTAGTCTAGAACATATTCAGCCCTTATGAATGTGAAGGTCTAAAGATGTGTGACTGTATGTCAGTGTGTGTGTGTTTACGTGTGTATGTATGTGTGCATATGTATGTGTTTACCTGTGTATGTGTTTACATGTATGTCTGTGTGAATATGTTTACATGTTTTGTATGTTATTGTTAAAGGGACATTCCAGTCAAAATTTAAATGCACATAGATTAATTACATCTTTGAATATAAACATATTTCCAATATACATGTATTAGCAAAAATGCTTCTAGTAAAAGTTATGACTGTTTTAGTGTTAACATTTTTCTCTGCACGTGCATGTGACGCATAGCTAGATATTCTCAGTGCACCAGCATTTTAAATAATGCAGCTGCTCAGATCATCACTGGGGCTTGTATCATCAATATGTGTTTATAAAATGCTGGTGCACGGTGCATATTTAAATACACTTTTGAAACAGCTTTAGCTTTTATTAGAAGCATTTTTGCTAATGCATGTATATTACAAAATTGCTTCTGTTATACTGAAATGCACTCATGTAGTTTCCAATTTTGGCTGGAATATCCCTTTAACCCCTTCCCGACGTTAGGATGTTCCATGCCTTCCTAAAGGCGGTGGGCTTTAGCGCTGTTAGGACGGCATGGAACATAGGCACTGTCCCCCCTGACCCAATTCCATCATTGAAATCTCAATTTGTTTACATCAGATAGTTGTTCCGATGTAGACAAATTTAGCCTGTCATGAAAGAGTTTGTAAGTTTGCATGTTTTCTTTGATTTATGCTTCTTTATTGCATGTTCTAAAGCTTTTAATTAAAATGTATGACTGTGTATGTATGTCAGTGTGTGTGTATGTGTTTACATGTGTGTGCATTTGTTTACGTCTGTGTATGTGTGTATGTGTTTACGTGTGTATGTGTTCACCTGTGTGTGCATTTGTTTATGTGTGTGTATGTGTTTACATGTGTGTTCATTTGTTTATGTGTGTGTATGTGTTTACGTGTGTGTATGTGTTTACATGTATGTGTGTGTATGTGTTTATGTGTGTGTATGTGTTTACGTGTGTGTGTAAGTGTTTACATGTGTGTATGTGTTTACATGTGTATATGTGTTTACATGTATGTGTGTATATGTGTTTACGTTTGTGTGTATGTGTTTACATGTGTATATGTGTTTACATGTATGTGTATGTGTTTACATGTGTATACGTGTTTACATGTATGTGTGTATGTTTTCACCTGTGTGTGCATTTGTTTAGGTGTGTGTATGTGTTTACATGTGTGTTCATTTGTTTATGTGTGTGTATGTGTTTATGTGTCTGTATGTGTGTATGTGTTTACATGTATGCATGTGTGTGTATGTGTTTACGTGTGTGTGTTTACATGTGTGTATGTGTTTACATGTGTATATGTGTTTACTTGTATGTATGTGTGTGTGTATGTGTTTATGTGTGTATGTGTTTACATGTGTGGATGTGTATACATGTGTGTATGTGTTTACATGTGTATATGTGTTTACTTGTATGTGTTTACATGTATGTGTTTACATGTATGTGTGTGTATATGTTTACGTGTGTGTGTATGTGTTTACATGTGTGTATGTGTTTACATGTGTGTGTATCTTATCTTAGCTGATACAGGTTTGTGTAGGTATGCTGAAGTGTGAATGTATATTTAAGATTGTGAGCGACTGTATTTGCAGAAATAGGCATACAGGGGCTTTATTTATGTTATTTCACAGACAGAGATTTGTGTTTGGGGGGTAATTGGGGTAACTTATCAGCAGATTCACCTTGTGAATTTCTATTTTTCCTGCTTCTCAATCAGCATGAAGATGTAAAGATAGTACAGATAACTCAAGAAAACGTATATGTAATACACTGTATTATTATTATTGTTATCATATATTTGTATAGCGCTGCAAAATTCCATAGCGCTGGGTTCAGAGATAGGAGTATATAATGACAAGGGTTTGTGATAAGATACAAAAACATAAAACTATACAGATCTAGTACAAGAGGAAGAACGCCCTGCTCCGAAGAGCGTACAGTCTACTGTATGAAACTTTGTGTACAACTAGCATTGAATCTCATTGGAAAAAAACGAATACTACTAATACCATTGTCTTCCCTGTGCCCACAGCAGAAAAAAAGCATTGTAACTGTTTCACGATTTTAAAACTCCAAAGATAAATTAAACATAACTTGGCTTTTATTCAAGTGATGTGGTTGTTTGGTTTTCTTGAAGCTTAATTTAACTATCTAAAGGTTACTTGAAGATACAACATACCATGGGCTTCAGAGATATTAAAAAAAAAAAATGTTTCTATGAAAATGTATTTCAATACATGGGAGATAATTGTCAGTCTGTTAATTTCTGTATATTTGTTTTCTTTATATTGAGAGTTGGGGGCCTATCTATCAAGCTTCGAATGGAGCCTGATGCCCTGTGTTTCTGGTGAGCCTGCAGGCTCGCCAGAAACAGCAGTTATGAAGCAGCGGTCACAGAGATCGCTGCTCCATAACCTGTCTGCCTGCTCTGAGCAGGCGGACAGACATCGCCGGAAATCAACCCGATCGAGTACGATCGGGTTGATTGACACCCCCCTGCTGGCGGCCCATTGGCCGCGAGTCTGCGGGGGGCAGCGTTGCACCAGCAGCTCTTGTGTGCTGCTGGTGCAATGCTGAATACGGCAAGCGTATTGCTCGCCGTATTCAGCGAGGTCTGGCGGACCTGATCCGCACTGTCGGATCAGGTCCGCCAGACTTTCTTAAATAGGGGCCTTGGAGTCTATGTAAAGGGGAGGGGGGATTTTGGAGAGGCCAAGCTGCCCTTCCAAGTTCACCAGCCGCCACTGCAGCAGAATACGCAAAAACCAAATAAGCATTAAGTTATTGATGTCACCTTAAAATATGTTACTAACATTAGAAGAATTATTGGCTTTGTGCACAGTATTGGTTGGAGTAATAACACATTTACTCATGTGCTCCTGGCAGTGCAGTTTTTATATGTGCGCTAGTGCTATTGATTGGGTAACTGGGCATTAGCGCTGGGTCTGGGATAGTGTTGTCTGGCTTTAGGCTGCACTTTAAGTGTGAAGGGGAAGGCTCAATGGCTGCAATTTTGTATAAAAAACGGCACAAGACTGTGGCTTCTTAACTTCTCCGCCCCTTTTAGGTGGCAGAGTGCAATCATCCCAATCAGATACGATTGGGATAATTGCCACCCCCTGCAGAAATGCTTGTGCAATGTTAAATGCCGACAGCGTATACTGTCAGCATTAAGTGATGCCAGGCAGCGAATCATGTCTGCCAGGCATTTAATAAATTGACCCCTAAGAGTAAACATGCTTTATTATTAGAATAAATAAAGCAAAGGGACAAGCAGTTGTTTATACTTTATCACTGGCTATACCACAAAATATGTTCTCCACTGACTGATTTCATAAGACGTCACTAGATTATATTGTCATATCTAAAGATTGGCTGCTAAGCCTGTGTATGTTGTGTGTGGGTCCCACATAATTATTTTACTTATTTATTCACAGTATTAGTTTGAGGACTTGCCTGCAGGTTGCTTTCCTTTTCCTGACTTCCCTACTCTTTTACATCGCCACAAGATAAGGTCTAATCATTATGTTTTCAATGATTAAAAAGATTTATTCCAAATGTGAGCTCCACTTATATTAAAAAGAAGAAGCCAGGACTAGTATTGATAGTCCGTGTCCATCTGCTTCTAATATAAGAGTACAAGGAGATGGTTTGTGCCCTGGATCAGGGCTTGTGGGGGATAATATTAGAATCCAACCAATATATCCCTTAGGAAGTCTTTTTAATAGTGGAGCCTACATTTGGATTTATTATGCTCAAATAAAAGTAGTACTTACCACGCAGCTGGTGTTCTGAAGTTTCCATGTATTGTCCAGGCAAGAGGAAGTTTTCTACATTACTCCATCAGGTGACATCTTTAAGACAGACTGAGAAACACTTCCCCTCCCGATGCATAGTACATACCTCGTTGGATCTGTTTCACTATTTTAAAACTCCAAAGATAAATTAAACATACCTTGAAGTGATGTTTTTTTTTTCTTGAAAGTTAATTTAACAACATACCATGGGTAAAGTTAATTATACAACATACCATGGGTTGGTATGGATCAGTGGTTTTCAAACAGCGTGCCATCACCTAATTTGAATTGTGCCACAAACATACTGGTTGAAAACCACTGACATAGATAACAAGATGAACATGTGGCACACAGACTTAGATATAAATATACCCTATTTACAAATAATCCACACACATTTAGTCATCAAAAAAAGAAGTTCCACACTTTTAATTAGTTAACCCCTTAATGACCGGACCATTTTTCAATTTTCTTACCCTTAATGACAATGGCTATTTTTACATTTCTGCAGTGTTTGTGTTTAGCTGTAATTTTCCTCTTACTCATTTACTTTACCCACACATATTATATACCGTTTTTCTCGCCATTAAATGGACTTTTTAATACCATTATTTTCATCTTATCTTATAATTTACTATAAAAAAAATATAAAATATGAGGAAAAAATTGAAAAAAAACACACTTTTTCTAACTTTTACCCCCAAAAGCTGTTACACATCTACAACCACCAAAAAACACCAATGCTAAATAGTTTCTAAATTTTGTCCCGAGTTTAGAAATACCCAATGTTTACATGTTCTTTGCTTTTTTTGCAAGTTATAGGGCCATAAATACAAGTAGCACTTTGCTATTTCCAAACCACTTTTTTTCAAAATTAGCGCTAGTTACATTGGAACACTGATATCTTTCAGGAATCCCTGAATATCCCTTGACATCTATATATTTATATTTAGAAGACATCCCAAAGCATTTATCTAGGCCCATTTTGGTATATTTCATGCCACCATTTCACCGCCAAATGCGATCAAATAAAAAAAATTGTTGACTTTTTCACAATTTTTTTCACAAACTTTAGGTTTCTCGCTGAATTTATTTACAAACAACTTGTGCAATTATGGCATAAATGGTTGTAAATACTTCTCTGGGATCCCCTTTGTTCAGAAATAGCAGACCTATATGGATTTGGTGTTGCTTTTTGGTAATTAGAAGGCTGCTAAATGCCGCTGCACACCACACGTGTATTATGCCCAGCAGTGAAGGGGTTAATTAGGGAGCTTGTAGGGAGCTTTTAATTTTAGCTTTAGTGTAGTGTAGTAGACAACCCAAATTATTGATCTAGGTCCATTTTGGTATATTTCATGCCACCATTTAACCGCCAAATACGATCAAATTAAAAAAAAAAATTAAATTTTTCACAATTTTAGGTTTCTCACTGAAATTATTTACAAACAGCTTGTGCAATTATGGCACAAATGGTTGTAAATGCTTCTCTGGGATCCCCTTTGTTCAGAAATAGCAGACATATATATGGCTTTGGTGTTGCTTTTTGGTAATAATAAGGCCGTTAAATACTGCTGCGCACCACACTTGTAATATGCCCAGCAGTTAAGGGGTTAATTAGGTAGCTTGTGGGGTTAATTTTAAGCTTTAGTGTAGAGATCAGCCTCCCACCTGACACATCCCACCCCCTGATCCCCCCTGACCCCCCTCAAACAGCTCTCTTCCCTCCCCACCTCACAATTGTCACCGCCATCTTAAGTACTGGCAGAAAGTCTGCCAGTACTGAAATAAAAAAAAAATATATATTTTTTTGTCATACAGTCTGCAGTGATGGATCCCCCCTTACCCCACAATATCCCTGATCCCCCCCATACATCTTTCTAACCCTCCCCCTCTATCTATTTGCCGCCATCTTGGGTACTGGCAGCTGTCTGCCAGTACCCAATTTGCTCCCCAAAATAGTTTTGTTTACTTTTTTATTATAAAATATTTGTTTTCTGTAGTGTAGCTGGCCCCCCTAAATAATCTACATCCCTCCCCCTCCCAGATCCCTTACTAAAAAACAGAGATGCCCCTGCATCTACATCGATCTTGTTTTTTTTACAAGTTGCCGGTATATTTTGCATGCGGGCGCACGCGTGCGCCCCCACCCCCACACCCCCCACCGCAACAGCCGCACCGGGTAACAGAAGCAGGATATTATCCGATCGGTTGGGGAATCAATGCCTAGGGGTATAACTATTAAAAGCAGCTCCCACCCACCAACTAAGTTATGCACATAAATAGCCGATGCAGATGGGGCCACAGAGTGGCCCTTTCTGCATCAGTATGTGAAATGGGGGATTGTAGTGATGCCTCAATATTGAGGCATCACTACAATCCCTTGTAAGCAGCTGGAAGCGATCATGAACGCTTCCAGCACTTCAGACAACAGAGGACGTACCAGGTACGTAAACTGTCATTAAGGGAAGTTTTTTCTATGACGTACCTGGTACGTCCTCTGTCATTAAGGGGTTAAATAAGCAGGCATATTTGTATCACATTTTTCACAGCAGCCTTAATATAGGAAAAGCTTCCAAGGCCCCTCCCTGGCGATCCTGGTACCCAGTGCGTGTGATACTGCCATAGTTGCCAACAGTCCCTGGATTTTGTTGTATGTCCCTGGATTTTTTTTGTCCCTGGAAATGTCCCTGAAAATCTCTTTTGCACAACATTTGTTGTTTGTGTGTGTATATATATATATATATATATATATATATATATATATATACATACATAAATATACAGGTAGCCCACAGTTTACGCCGGGGTTAGGTTCCAGAAGGAATGGTTGTAAATCGAAACCGTTGTAAATTGAAACCCAGTTTATAATGTAAGTCAATGGGAAGTGAGGGAGATAGGTTCCAGGCCCCTCTCAAAATTGACATAAGTAACACCTAATACATTATTTTTATAGCTTTGAAATGAAGACTTTAAATGCTAAACAGCATTATAAACCTAATAAAATAATCACACAACACAGAATATATAATTAAACTAAGTTAAATTAACAAAAACATTTGCCAAAAAGCATTATAAACCTAAAAAAATAATCACACAATACAGACTTCACTTGCATTTTTCTGCAAACAGTTCTTTTTATGCATTTCAATCTGGACTGATTTATAGACAGGAAGATCTTGTTCCTCTGAAATCTGCTCGATAGCTCATGTCTGGTTAAACTGATTAATTTCAGCTTGCTTGGCTTTGCGGACAGATCCATCAACTGGCTATTTTAATAAATGCACTGCTTCTCAATGCTTTTCTATAGCAGTCACATGACTGGAAAAAAAGTTTGTTATTCTGAAACGGTATAAACTGAACCGTTGTAAAATGAGGGCCACCTGTGTGTATATATATATATATATATATATATATATATATATATATACACACACACATACACATACATATATACAGATAGATAGATGATAAATAGATATAGTGTATTATTTAAATATAATTCATTCCTAATGGAATATTGTTGTTATTATTATTGAATGGGTTCACATATTATTTGTCTTTCTAATTTTGATGCTGTGTTGTAAAAATAACCATATGCCCAGAATGTGTTCCAGAGACTGGGTAGGTGTAAGAGATTGGTGCTGTAATCTGTATAATAAACTATGGATAAGTCTAAATTATACTATTACTTTCAAATGGGTGTGTTTTGGTTGCAGAACTGAGTGGGCGGAGCAGTTGAACAGTAGGTCGTCAATACTCCAGTAACCCGCTTGCTTGCTCTGCTGCAAAGTGTCCCTGGATTTTTTTTTTTAAAATGTTGGCAACTATGTACTGCTTGATGATGATAAATATAGAGGAGCTGATAATATTATTGTATACTTCAGCGATCTGTGGAGAGGAGAAGGTGATGACGGGAGGGGGTAAGAATGGTACTCAGAAGAGAGAGAAAACTGGAAAAGAAGGTATTACCGAGATGGACTCAAAATTGAAATAGACTTATTGTAATGTACCCAAAGTTGATTGTTTGCAAAACGAATTGTCTGTCTATCTATAGTAACCTTTGACTGGAAAAATAAAGTTTAAAAAAAAAATATAGAGGAGCTGAGTGCTACTCTGCATAGTATCTTAAGAAATTGACATAACGTTTTGTGACTGGTTAGATGGATTTGAAGAAGGACAAATTTTAAAATTGTCCGTAAAAGATTCTAGACACAATGTTTCACTCTGAACTGGCAGAACTCAGATCTGACCAACTACATGTTCTGCAGGAGCAAATGTTTGACCTACCTGTGATTGTGACCCAGGGCAGAGGGCTGATACCTGATCAGTTAATAATGGGAGATGCTGGTGCGCCCTCTTCTCCTATACAGTTCTTCATTTTAAGGCACGCTGCCTGTTTGTGGCTTTGTATCTTTGAGAGAGGAGATGGGGCTACTTAAAGGGACACATAACCCCAAAAAATGTGTTTCATGATTCAGATTTAAAAAAAAAAAAAAAACTTTTCCAATTTACTTCTATTTGCAAATTTACTTAGCTATTGGTATCTTTTTGGGCTCTGCATATGTAATCTGACTTTCAAGCCCTTACCACTGTATAAACCATCCTAAACTGCTGATTATACTTCTATAGAAAATTAAAAGAAGCAATGAGGGGCCATCAATAATTATATAATGAACATCTCCCTTTTCATGGCAACTAGGATTGCCACTTCCGCCATGTTTTCCTGGACACATATGAGTTACACATTCTATAGGGAAAGCAGGGAGGAACATGTATTGTGCTGTTCATCAGCACTAATCATGTGATGTCAACAGGCACAATACATCTTCTACCCTGCTAACCCTTCAGCATGTGTAACTCATAAGTGTCCAGGAAAACATGGCCAAGGCAGCAACACTAATGGCAACACATGCTCTTTTACGAACTCCTAGAACTTATTGTCTAAAATACTTCATGCTGAAAGTTCCTTTATTTGCCTGCTGACGTTTCCACCTCTTAGCCAATAGCCGGGCAGCCCAGCTGGCATTATGCCGAATAGCTAGCACACTATTGACTAAGATCACCTCACAGAAAAATAGCGTTTTGTTGCAGGCAGCCTGAGGTGCTCAGCACGGCATACTCTGCAGACAAATAAAGGAACTTTCAGTATGAAGTATTTTATACTTCATGACTGAAAGTCCCCATTATTTGTTGCACTGGTAAATCGTAGCATTAGGATTTACCATCACTTCATGTTGTTTGCTTACTGTGAGATATTAATTATATATGCACTAATCAATATATATCCTCTGAAGTGCACTTTTGTATTGCTGTGGGGAAAAATATATCTCTTGTTCTTTAACTCTGACTTTTAGACAAAATACCTTTTCAAGCAACCACTAGAGGCCACTGTGCCCTAAGAAATTAAAACCATTTTGCTGAATTGAACATTGCACTCCTTTGCTAAGGACATAGATTTCACTGTCATACTGGTGGTAAAGTAAGATCAAATCATTCTAGAATTGAAAAATAAGATAGATGATCTAGAAAATCGAGGGTTGGAGAAAAAAAATTAAGATTTCTGGGAATTCCAGAATCCTTTCCCTCTGACTCACTACATCCCTATATGTTGGATGTTTTTAGAAATCTAGCATATGATGACTCTTCTGACATTGATAATATTTGTATAGAGAGAATCCATAGAGCTCTTCGTCCTCTGCCTAAAAATAGCCATCCACCAGAGATGTCATTGTCCATTTCTTCTGGTTTTCTGATAAGGAAATAATAAACTGGACTTTCCGTTCCAAAACAACCGGATATAATTTTTTTCAGATCTCTCTTCTTTCACTCTTCAACGTTGGAAAGAACTCTCTCCACTGACCACCCTCCTAAGAGGTAATACAATTCTGTATTGTTGGAACTTCCCATTCGCCTTATCTGTTCTCCACATGCAAAAACTATGTAAATTTCCCGCGGATGCTTAGGATATCACCACCTGCCCCACAAGATCCTAATCCTCCATCTCAAATTTCATCTCCATTTAAAGAAGATAGTTCCCTTCGTAGTCTTCCCAAGCTTCTTTAGCAAAACCCCAGAGAACCTTGTGGAGTCAGATTACAAAGAAGAAGCCAAGTACTAGGACTGCACAAGATCTTTCAAAGACAACCTCATTTATTTTTTTTAAATGGCCCATTATTACTTAGTTAGCTTTTTCATGATGTAAACAATTTTCTAACCAAGCCATGTGCCATGTTGGCATTTTTCAAACAATTGACCTCCCTTTCCTTATTCTGAGCATACCCAGGTATGTGTTTCAACAAAGGATTATTAGATAAATTAAGTAAATTAGAAAGTTGTTTAAAATTGTATGCTCTAACTGAATCATGAAAGAAAAATGTTTTATTTAATGTTCGATTAAGCTAATACTGTGCATTTTAAAATCTGCATTTAATTGAGGCATCCTAGATAGGATTTTACCTAATGACTCAAAATAGTTAAAATAGTTGCTATAGCTTCAATGCAGTATCAATACATTTTTGATTTTACAATATGGAGCAACTTAATGGTGTAGGTTTGTTAATGACTATATATGAACATAACCTTATTTCTTAATTTAGATGATTCAGTAGAGTTTGGTAATATTTATTTACATACTGAAAAGGAGCTGTGGAGTGTAGTTATTCAGTATATATTGGACTCCATTTCAGGTAATACAGTATTTTAGGCATATACAATATTTATATGGTTATCATTTTTTGTTCAGCGAGTGGCCTAATTTGTCCCTTATAGAACTCAATATCCGACTGGGCGCAGTCCCCCATGATCCGATCTCGGCCTTGAAATCACATGATCGCATCGACGATCGTGTGATTTCATATTTGCAGCAAGTACTTGTGCCGGGCATGAAGGCATTAATTCACTGCTGCAGAGTATGTGTTAGGAGCAACCAAGTGGGTTAAATTACTGTTCAGTTGTGTGTATGTGTACGTGTGTTTGTATATATGTGTGTGTGTGTGCATAGTGCACACCCCTACCATGACAACTGAACAAAAAACAAGTTAAGTGTTTGGAGTGTTGAAGTGTTTCTAGATTTTAAATAATCTGTCAAACTTTGGTATATAAATTATTGCTTTAAACTATAGCATGGCATTCTCTCTCTTTGCATGGGGTAGTTTTGTGAGGTTTAGGGTCTTACCTCAAACTTTACCCTGGGCTGCTGTGGTTTATATTGCAGATGTGGTTTTGCTCAATGATTAGAGTAAAGGTGTTGGTCACTACAGTGTTCATCAATACATAATATAATTTCTGTGTATATTATACGCATGTGTTTTTTATTTGTGTAAAGTTTACATATGAGGACGGACCCACATACCATACCCCTAAACCATGCCCCTTAAAAGTGTCCAGAAAATGGATGGGCAAAAGATGGCAACCCTAATTAAGCGTAATGTGAGGTCAACATATTACTGTTATTTATATATCTTGTTTATGTACGCTGTACCTCATGTATTGTAAAGTCAGTCACGTCAGAAAAACACAATTTATGTTTCCCAAACCTCAAATGCCTATAAATACACCTCCCACCTCACTCATACCTCAGTTTAATGTATAGCCAAGTTAGTGAGGTGTAAAAGGAGTAAAAGCATAAAAAGAGGAACAGGATAAATAAAGTGCTTTATATAAAAAAATCATAACCCCCCAAAAATTGGGTGGGTCTCATGGACTCTTGCCACTATAAAAGAAATTAATTTATCATGTAAATTCTTACATAAATTATGTTTTCTTTCATATAGGGGGCAAGAGTCCATGAGCTAGTGACGTATGAGATATAATACCCAAGATGTGGAAGTCCACGAGTCACTAGAGAGGGAGGGATAAAAAAAAAAAAACCCCAGCTATTTCCGATGAGAAATTAAATCCAAAAAATAATTGTTTTCTTAAAAAATTTGTAAAAAATCAAATCATAGGCACTAGAATCAAACTGAGACAGCTATCTGAAGAACCTTTCTACCATGGGCTGCTTCCGAAGAAGCAAAGACATCAAAATGATAAAATTTAGTAAATGTATGCAAAGAAGACCAAGTTGCTGCTTTGCAAATTTGATCAACTGAAGCTTCATTCTTGAAAGCCCAAGATGTGGCGACTGATCTAGTAGAATGAGCTGTAATTAGCTGAGGCAGAGACTGCCCCGCTTCCAAATAATCTTTGTAGAAGTCTTTCTGAAATCTTTAGTAGCCTCAACATAATATTTCAAAGCTCTTACCACATCCAAAGAATGTAAAAACTTTTCAAGAGTATTCTTAGGATTAGGACACAAGGAAGGAACAATAATTTCCAATTTGATGTTGTTAGAATTCACAACTTTAGGTAAAAATTTAAACGAAGTCCGCAAAACAGCTTTATCTGGATGAAAATCAGATAAGGAGACTCACAAGAGAGAGCAGACAATTCAGAAACTCTTCTAGCAGAAGAGATAGCCAAAATACATTTTCCAAGAAAGTAGTTTAATATCCAAAGAACAGGTTTGATACAAATCAAAGTCTGAACAAAACAGTGAATATCAGGAAGCTTAGCAATCTTTCTATGAAATAAGAAAGAACGAGCAGAGATATGTCCTTTCAAAGTATTTGCAGACAAACCTTTATCCAAACCATCATGAAGAAACTAGAATCCTAGGAATTCTAAAAGAATGCCAAGAATAATCATGAGTGGAACAGCATGAAATATAGATTTTCCAAACCCTATGATAAATCTTCCTTGAAACAGACTTACAAGCCTGTATCATAGTGTTAATTACTGAGTCAGAGAAACATCTATGACCAAGAACTAAGCATTACATTTTCATGCCTTCAAATTTAGAGATTCGAGATACTGATGGAAAACTGGGCCTTGAGACACAAGGTCTGGTCTTTTAGGAAGTGACCAAGGCTGGCATTCGGACAAGGTCTGCATACCAAAACCTGTCAGGGTTTTTTCCCTGCTTTGTTTGCCATGTGCTGCTGGCAGCCATTTTACTCACCTGTCTTGCTTAGTCTGGTGCAGAGTTTCTGATGCTGCTCATTTCCTGCACGCCCTCTTATGACCAGACCGGTGTACATCATCAGAGGCCGCGTTCGGGCAGCGCTCAGGAGCTAGTGGAAGCGCTTCACTCCCAGCGATGACGTGGCGCTAGGTGACGTCACAAGCAAGGGAGCTTCGAAAAAACGTTCACATGCGCAAAGGGATCTGCTGCACAATAATGGACTGTGCATGCAAACATTTTTACTAAGCTCCCTTGTATTGTTGCTGGGCTGCTAGTGCCTGCTGATAATGAGTTCCCCAGTCTCTTCGCAAACAACGGAACTCTGACCCACCTCCATTCAGCTGCTCTCAGCTCAGCCCCTGTAGCTTATCCTGCACTGAATAGAGGTGGGTCAGAGTTGCGATTTTTGCGAAGAGAGACTGGGGAAATCATTCTGGCTCTGGGGATCAAAATCGGCAATTCCCAGAATCCCGCCCACGCATCTCTAACCCGCCCGATCGTGAAATACACATAAAATAAAAAGGAAATACACATAATTACACAATGCTTGAACGTCATATATATAATATGATTTTTTGTGAGCTCTAGATAATGTAGCCCATTTATTTTCACTTCATACGCTATGTGTTAAGTGAAAAGAAATGGGCTACATTCTCTAGAGCACACGAAAAATCATATTATATATGTATAAATAACATGGCAGCCTCCACAGCAACATGTGTGTGGAGGCTGCCATGTTTCCAAGCGTCTGAGCTTGCTCTGAAAAGTCCCAGCTTTTCCAGCACACTGGAAGCGCTGGGACTTACGTCACCAGAGCGCTCAAAAAATGCCAGCCATCTCACTTGCAAGTGTGAGAAAAACGCTCCAAGCGAGTTCCAGTTTGCTTGGAGCGCTGCCCGAACGCAGCCAGAGTGAGATAGGTTGCAGTCTCAGAATTGTGATGTCATCACTTATTATTTAAAGGGCCTTTGTTCAGTATGCTTTGCCCTTGCATTGTCTCAGACCTGTTTGTGAGCTCCAGTTCTTGTGTATTATCTGGCTGTCTGACGTCCCTCCTGGTTCCTGACTCTGCTGTTCTCCTTGTTCCTGATTCCGGCTCATCTGACTACTCGCTTTGGCTCCTGACTCGGCTCGTCTGACTATTTGCTTTGGCTCCTGACTCCTAGCTTGTTGTTTGACTTTTGGACTTTTTTTATTTTTTGTTATTAATAAAGGTGTAATTATTTTTGCACTTATCGTCTCAGTCTGATTCTTGGCACCCTGACATTATGCAAGGGCCATGAATTCTGATGGTGCTAATAATCCACCTTTACCTACCATAATTTCCAGGATGGATGAACAGGATCACCGCTTGGATTAATTTGCACTAGCCCTGCAAACCCTGCTGACTCGCACTGCACATTTGGACCAAAGTGTCCCGCAAGTTATGGCTGCTCCTGTGTCCACTGCTGCACCTAGTCCTACCAGAAGCATGTCCCGTTCTGCACCTCTACCTCAGCGATATGGAGGCGACCCTATTCAGTGCAGAGGGTTTTTGATCCAGGTGGGCATTTACTTTGAGATGTTACCTCAGGCGTTTCCCTCTGACAGAGCTAAGGTGGGATTTCTCATCTCGTTACTCTCTGACACAGCTCTTGCCTGGGCTAATCCCTTGTGGGAGACTAATAAACCTGTGATTTCAAATTACCCTGAATTTGTGGCCTCCTTTCAAAGGGTATTTGATGTTCCGGCTCACTCCTCCTCTGCTGCTAAACGACTCATGTCCATTCAGCAAGGTACAAGATCTGTTGCTCAGTATGCCATTGAGTTCCGTACACTTGCCACAGAGGTAGGTTGGAACAATGAAGCCCTTGTTGCCGCCTTCTTTCATGGGCTCTCTGATGCGATTAAAGACGAAGTTGCTGCCAGAGATTTACTAGAGGATCTCGAGGCATTGGTGTCTTTTTTGATCCTAATTGACATCAGACTCAGCTTGCGGAAGCCTCCTGTTCTGTTGTCTCCTACATGTTCATTCCCACCCATGCCTCCCTCTCCTCCCATACCTCCTGGTCCCGAGTCACCAGATACTGCTGAGCCGATGCAGTTGGGATTCACGCGTCTCTCCGCGGTGGAGAAGGCCTTTAGGAGGAGTGAGGGGCTCTGCCTCTATTGTGGGTTACAGGGCCACCTTTTAAAGTCTTGTCCTACATGGCCGGGTAACGCTTGCACCTAATGTCCTGTCGGGGGCAGACCTTGGGTGGTTTATCCTCGTCCCCGGAACCGCTAAAGGAGAATCCTTTGGTCACGGTTGTCCTTTCCTGGGTGAACTCCTCCATAGTCACGCAGGCTCTTGTTGACTCCGGTGCTGCGGGCTATTTCATTGACAGTGCTTTTGTATCAAAGCACTCCATTCCTGTTTTGCCCGTTCCGCTTGCTATTGAGCCCATTGATGGCAGGCCCCTTCAGCCCGCACTCGTTACTCGCGAAACCCGCTCCGTTATCCATGGCTGTTGGGGCTCTCCATTTTAAAACCCTCCAGTTCCAGGTGATAAAAGCTCCGCATTTTCCAGTTGTTCTGGGTTATCCCTGGCTCCAAAAGCACAATCCCAGTCTTGACTGGCGCAGGTCCGAAATTTTGTCATGATCTCTGCAATGTATTTCCACTTGTCTTAGGTATCCAGTTAATGGTTAATGTCCTGTGCACGTCTTCAGTATCTCAATTGCCAGAGGAGTACCTAGAGTTCCTAGACGTTTTTGACAAGGTGCGTGCCAGTACGTTGCCTCCTCACAATTGTGCCATAGACCTGCAACCCGGAGCCATTCCTCATCGGGGCCGGGTTTACCCTCTGCCTGTTGCAGAGAATTGTGCTATGGAAGAGTATGTTGCAAATGCTCTGTCATGGGGGATCATCCGTAAATCCTGCTCTCCTGCAGGGGCTGGCTTCTTCTTTGTGAAGAATAAGGGTGGCGAGTTAAGACCATGCATCGATTATAGAGGGCCACAAATGGAAAACAGCATTTAACACCAGAAGCGGGCATTATGAATATCTTGTAATGCCCTTTGGCCTATGTAATGCTCCTGCTGTTTTCCAGGAATTTATTAATGATGTCCTACGAGATATGTTGCAACAGTGTGTTGTGGTGTACTTGGACGACATCCTCATACACTCACCCACACTTGAGGCTTATCGTTCTGATGTTACACGGGTTCTTCAGAGACTACGTGAGAACGGCCTGTTTTGTAAACTCGAGAAATGTGAGTTCCATCAGACTCAAGTAACCTTCCTAGGTTATGTTATCTCTGTTGCAGGGTTCTCCATGGATCCTGACAAGTTGTCTGCAGTTCTGCAGTGGCCTCGCCCAGTTGGTCTTCGGTCTATTCAACGTTTTTTGGTCTTCGCCAATTACTATAGAAAATGTAATAAAAACTTTTCTTCCTTGGTCAAAACTATCACTGACATGACCCGTAAAGAGAATGATCCACTCCATTGGTCACCTACTGCCATTAAGGCCTTTGATAGTCTTAAGACTGCCTTTGCTGCCGCTCTAGTTCTGGCTCATCCTAACACTGTCCTGCCTTTCGTTCTTGAGGTCGATGCATCTGAGACTGGAGTAGGTGCCCTCTTGTCTCAATGTCCTACGCCTGACGGTTCCTTGCATCTGTGCTGTTTCTTCTTTAAGAAATTGTCTCCAGTGGAGTGCAATTATGAAACTGGCCATAATTTTGGCACTCAAGGAATGAAGGGATCTTCTCGAGGGTACTAGCGTACTAGTGCTCATTCTTACTGACAACAAGAATTTAACTTATGTATCAGAACAAAACGTTTGTCGCCCCGACAGGCCAGATGGGCGCTATTTTTGTCTTGGTTTAAGTATGTGGTCTCCTACCTGCCTGGTAGTAAGATAGTTAGGGCTGATGCCCTCTCTCAACAATTTTCGCCTCTGTCCAAGGAGGAGTCTGTACCTACTCCAGTTATACCTCCTGATCATATTTTTGCTACCATACGTACTAATTTGACTTCTCCCTTGGGGAGGAGATCCTGGCTGCACAAACCAATGCACCTCCTGAGAAACCTAGTGGTAAGTGTTTTGTTCCTGAGAATCTTGGAACTAAACTTCTGCACACTTACCACTATCTTAAAGCCGCAGGTCACCCAGGCAAGAACCAAATGATTTGGTCTGTCACTTGACAATTCTGGTGGCCAGGTCTTCGTTCTGATGTTACTGCGTATGTTGCCTCCTGCTCAGTTTGTGCACAGAATAAGACTCCTCAACGTCTTCCTGTGGGTCGTCTTCAACCTATTGCTAATGGTGAGCATCCTTGGACACATCTTTCCATGGACTTCATTGTCGAGCTCCCTATTTCCAATGGCAATACTGTTATCCTTATGGTGGTTGACCATTTTTCTAAAATGTCACATTTCATTCCCTTGAAGAAGCTTCCTACCGCCTAGGAACTTGCTTCACTTTTTGCCTGGGAGGTCTTCCATTTACATGGGTTACCCAAAGAGATAGTGTCAGAACGGGGTAGCCAGTTTGTCTCCAGATTTTGGCTTTCTTTTTGTGCTCAAATGGGGATCCAGCTTTCCTTCTTCTCGGCATATCACCCTCAATCCAATGAGGCTGCGGAACGGTCTAATCAAGCTCCATTGCTATGTCTCAGATCACCACAATAATTGGTCTGAACTGTTCCCTTGGGCAGAGTTTGCTCGTAATAGTGCTATTAATGCTTCCTCCCAGTTATCCCCGTTCATGGCGAATTATGGGTTTCAACCATCCTAGTTGCCGGATTAATTCATGTCTCAAGGTATTCCGGCTTTGGAGGAGCATCTCCGACAACTCTGTTCCATGTGGGTGCAGATTCAGGATTGCCTTCATCGGTATATGCAGCGCCAAAAGTTCCAGGCTGATCATAGGCGTCTGCCCGCGCAAGCCTACCAGGTTGGTGAGAGTGTTTGGCTGTCCTCCCACAACTTGAACCTTTGTGTGCCTTCCAATAAACTGGCTCCCCGTTATGTTGGTCCTTTTCGAATACTCCGACGGGTCAATCCTGTGGCCTACGCTCTTGATCTTCCTCCTGCAATGCCCATCTTCAATGTTTTTCATGTCTCTTTCTTGAAACCATTGGTTTGTAATCGGTTTACCACTGTGTTGCCTCATCCCTGTTCTTTCTCTGTTGACAACCATGAAGAATATGAGGTCAGCAGCATTATTGACTCTCATATGTCCAGGGGCCGCATTCAGTATTTGGTCCACTGGAGGGGCTATGGTCCGGAGGAGTGTTCATGGATTCCCTCCTCTGATGTTCATGCTCCCGCCCTCCTCCGTGCCTTCCATGCCCATTTCCCCAATAAACCTTTTGTCCTCCCGCGGTGGAGGGGTCGTTGAGGGGAGGGTACTGTCAGGGTTTTTCCCTGCTTTGTTTGCCATGTGCTGCTGGCACAGCCATTTTGCTCACCTCTCTTGCTGAGTCTGGTGCAGAGTGTGTGATGCTGCTCATTTCCTGCATGCCCTCTTATGGCCAGACTGGTGTACATCATCCGTGTGAGATAAGTTGCAGTCTCAGAATTGTGATGTCATCACTTATTATTTAAAGGGCCTCTGTTCAGTATGCTTTGCCCTTGCGTTGTCTCAGACCTGTTTGTGAGTTCCAGTTCCTGTGTATTACCTGGCTGTTTGATGTCCCTCCTGGTTCCTGATCCATGGCTTGTTCTTGACTCTGCTGTTCTCCTTGTTCCTGATTCTGGCTCGTCTGACTACTCACTTTGGCTCCTGACTCGGCTCATCTGACTATTTGCTTTGGCTCCTGACTCGGCTCGTCTGACTACCAGCTCTGACTTTGACTCCTGGCTTGTTGTTTGACTTGTGGACTTTTTATTATTTTTTGTTATTAATAAAGGTGTGATTATTTGTGCACTTCTCGTCTCAGTCTGATTCCTGGCACACTGACAGAAACACATAAGATTGTTCCCCAGACAGCTCTCTAACCTGTAAGACTTGCATCTGTTGTGAACACAGTCCAGGAAGGACAAACAAAGGAGGCCCCTTGAACAATAAGGTGATGGTTTAACCACTAAGTCAGAGAGAGTTGAGTGTTGGGATTTAAGTATATCAACTGTGAAATCTGAGTATAATCCCTACACCACTGGTGCAACATGCAAAGCTGTAGAGGTCTCATATAAAAAGAGCAATGGGGATTGTGTCCGATGCTGCAATCATGAGACCTAAAACTTCCATAGCACTCGCACAATATCTAGATTATGCAACAAGTGTTCTTTGTGAGAAGAAGGATTAGGACACAAAGACGGTACAACGATTTCCTGATTAGTATTCTTTGGGCAGGAAACCAAACTTGGTACGCAGAACCACCTTATCAGAGTGAAATATAAGATAAGGGGAATCACACTGTAAAGCAGAGAGTTCAGAAACTCTCCGAGCAGAGGAAATAGCAAGAAGAAAAAAAAAACACTTTCCAAGATAACATCTTAATATCTAAAAAATGCATAGGCTCAAATGGAGCCTGTTGTAAAACTTTAAGAACAAGGTTAAGACTCCATGGAGGAGTAACATGTTTAAACACAGGCCAAATTCTAACCAAGGCCTGACAAAACGATTGCATGTCTGGCACATCCGCCAAGCGCTTATGTAACAAAATAGACAATGCCGAAATCTGACCCTTTAGAGTACTTGCCAACAAACCCTTCTCCAGACAAAATCCTAGGAATCCTTACTCTACTCCAAGAGTATCCTTGGATTCACACCAATACAAGTATTTACACTAGATCTTATGGTAAATCCTGCGAGTCACAGGCTTACAAGCCTGAATCAAGATCTCAATGACTGACTCTGAAAATCCACACTTAGATAAAACTAAGCATTCAATCTCCAAGCAGTCAGTGTCAGAGAAATGAGATTTGGATGAAGGAAGGGACCCTGAAGTAGAAGGTTCTTCCTCAGAGGCAGTCTCCAGGGTGGAAAGGATGACATTTCCACTAGGTCTGCATACCAAATCCTGCAAGGCCACGCCGGGGCCATGAGAATTACAGACGCCCTCTCCTGCTTGATTCGAGCAATGACTCTTGGAAGGAGAGCGAACGGAGGAAACAAGTATGCTAGACTGAAGTTCCAAGGAACTGCCAGAGCATCGATCAGAAATGCCTGCGGATCTCTTGCCCTCGAGCCGTATCTCGGAAGTTTGGCATTCTGACGAGAAGCCATGAGATCCAACTCCGGCTGCCCCCACTTGAAGGTCAAGCTGGAAAACACATCCGAATGAAGTTCCCACTCCCTGGATGAAAAGTCTGTCTGCTCAGAGAATCTGCTTCCCAATTGTCCACTCCTGGGATGTGGATCACAGAAAGACAGTAGTTGTGGGTCTCCACTCACTGAATAATTCGGGCCACCTCTGTCATGGCCACCGAGGTTATGTTGTCCGACTGGAATCTGATAAACTGGGCTAAGGCTAACTGAGGCCAGGCCAGAAGAGCATTGAAGATTGCTCTCAGCTCCAAGATGTTTATGGGCAGGACTGACTCCTCCTGGGTCCATAAGCCTTGAGCCTTCAATGAGCCCCATACTGCTCCCCAACCTAGAAGGCTGGCATCCGTGGTCACAATCACCCAGGAGGGTCTGCAGAAGCAAGTACCCTGGGAGAGATGATCCTGAGAAAGCCACCACGGAAGAGAGTCTATTGACGCCTGATCTAGATCTACACGCGGAGACAGGTCCCAATTCCATTGTCTGAGCATGCATAACTGCAGATGTCTGAGATGGAACCGAGCAAACGAAATGATGTCCATGGAAGCCACCATCAGACCAATTACCTCCATACATTGAGCCACTGACGGCTGTGGAGAGGATTGAAGAGCAAGACAAGAGTAGAAAATCATTCTTTTTCTGACCTCCGTCAGAAAAATCTTCATTAACAGGGAGTCTATTATGGTCCCCAAAAATACGACCCTTGTAGCTGGAACCAGAGAACTTTTTTCCTGATTCTCCTTCCATCCATGGGATCAAAGAAAAGACAACAAGATCTCCGTATGAGATTCTGCTTGTTGAAAAGATGGTGCCTGAACCAGAATGTCATCCAGATAAGGTGCCACTGCAATGCGCCGAGATCGAAGCACAGCTAAAAGAGCCCCCAGAACCTTTGAAACAATTCTGGGAGCTGTGGCAAGGCCGAATGGAAGGGCCACGAACTTTAAATGATTGTCCAAAAAGGTGAATCTCAGAAACTTGTGATGGTCCCTGTGAATGGGAACATGAAGGTATGCATCCTTTAGGTCTATGTTTGTTATGAACTGACCCTCTTGTACCAAGGGAAGAATGGAGCGTATAGTCTCCATCTTGAAGGATGGCACTCTGAGAAACTTGTTTAAACATTTTAGATTTAGGATTGGTCGAAAAGTTCCCTCCTTTTTGGGAACTACGAATAGATTTGAGTAAAATTCCAGACCCCTTTCCTGAAAGGGAACTGGAACTATTACCCCCAGGGTGGCAAGGTCCTTGACACAATGTAAGAACACCTCTCTTTTTATCTGGTCTACAGATAATCTGAAGAGGAGAAACCTGCCTATGGGAGGAAAAGATTTGAAGTCTATTTTGTATCCCTGGGAGACAATGTCCACCGCCCAGGGACCCGGTACATCTCTTATCCAAAAAGAGAGAGTCTGCCCCCTACAAGATCCTCTCCCGGATCGGGGGCCAACCTTTCATGCTGACTTGGAATCAGCTGAAGGCTTTTTAGATTGCTTTCCCTTATTACAGGACTGGTTGGGCTTCCAGGAAGGCTTGGCTTGATCTTGCTTGGAGGAAGGGGAGGAAGACTTGCCTTTAAAGTTACGAAAGGAACGAAAATTATGTCGTGAACAGTTTGCCGAAGAACAGTTCCCGGCGAACATAGCTTGTTTGCGTTAGCCGCGGCGGGCGAACATATGCGATGTTCGATCTGCCCCCTATTCGTCATCATTGAGTAAACTTTGACCCTGTATCTCACAGTCTGCAGACACATTTCAGCCAATCAGCAGCAGACACTCCCTCCCAGACCCTCCAAGCTCCTGTGCAGCAGCCATTTTAGATTCATTCTGATCCTGCATTCTTAGTGAGAGGAGGGATATTGTAGCTGCTGCTGATTTTATAGGGAAATTGATAGCTAGGCTAGTGTATTCAGTGTCCACTACAGTCCTGAAGGACTCATCTGATCTCTGCTGTAAGGACAGCACCCCAAAAAGCCCTTTTTAGGGCTAGAACATCAGTCTTTTTTTTTCTCTTTTTTCTTTGTAATCTAATTGCATTTGCCTGCCTGTCAGCGTGTGTCAGGCTCACAGCATATACTGTGCCTACTTGCTCAGTGCCACCACTCATATCTTGTGTAACATTAGTGTAAATTTAAAAAAAAAAAAACTTTTACATCAGTCTGCTAGTGTAATCTAATTTCAGTTGTCATCAGGCCAGCCTGCCACTGCCAGCCTGTGTGTCAGGCTCACAGCATATACTGTGCCTACTTGCTCAGTGCCACCACCAGTCATATCTGGTGTAACAGTAGTGTAATTTTTTTTTAAAAAAACTTTTACATCAGTCTGCTAGTGTAATCTAATAGCAGTTGCCTGCCTGCCACTGCCAGCCTGTGTGTCAGGCTCACATCATATACTGTGCCTACTTGCTCAGTGCCACCACTCATATCTGGTGTAACATTAGTGTAAATTAAAAAAAAAAAAAACTTTTACATCAGTCTGCTAGTGTAATCTAATTTCAGTTGCCAGGCCAGCCTGCCACTGCCAGCCTGTGTGTCAGGCTCACAGCATATACTGTGCCTACTTGCTCAGTGCCACCACTCATATCTGGTGTAACAGTGTAAATTTAAAAAAAACTTTTACATCAGTCTGATAGTGTAATCTAATTTTAGTTGCCAGCAGGCCAGCCTGCTACTGCCAGCCTGTGTGTCAGGCTCACAGCATATACTGTGCCTACTTGCTCAGTGCCACCACCAGTCATATCTAGTGTAACAGTAGTGTACATTTTTAAAAAAAAAAACTTTTACATCAGTCTGCTAGTGTAATCTAATAGCAGTTGCCTGCCTGCCACTGCCAGCCCATGTGTCTGGCTCACAGCATATACTGTGCCTACTTGCTCAGTGCCACCACTCATATCTGGTGTAACATTAGTGTAAATTTTTTTTAAAAAAAAGTTTACATCAGTCTGCTAGTGTAATCTAATTTCAGTTGCCAGGCCAGCCTGTGTGTCAGGCTCACAGCATATACTGTGCCTACTTGCTCAGTGCCACCACTCATATCTGGTGTAACATTAGTGTAAATTTCTTTAACAAATTTTTTTACATCAGTCTGCTAGTGTAATCTAATTTCAGTTGCCAGGCCAGCCTGCCACTGCCAGCCTGTGTGTCAGGCTCACAGCATATACTGTGCCTACTTGCTCAGTGCCACCACCAGTCATATCTGGTGTAACAGTAGTGTAAATTTTTTTAAAAAAAACTTTTACATCAGTCTGCTAGTGTAATCTAATAGCAGTTGCCTGCCTGCCACTGCAAGCCTGTGTGTCAGGCTCACAGCATATACTGTGCCTACTTGCTCAGTGCCACCACTCATATCTGGTGTAACATTAGTGTAAATTTAAAAAAAAAACTTTTACATCAGTCTGCTAGTGTAATCTAATTTCAGTTGCCAGGCCAGCCTGCCACTGCCAGCCTGTGTGTCAGGCTCACAGCATATACTGTGCCTACTTGCTCAGTGCCACCACCAGTCATATCTGGTGTAACAATAGTGTAAATATTTTTAAAAAAACTTTTACATCAGTCTGCTAGTGTAATCTAATAGCAGTTGCCTGCCTGCCACTGCCAGCCTGTGTGTCAGGCTCAAATCCATGCCATATACACCTCCCCCGATAGGGGGAGTAACAGGTATTAAACTGATCAGAATAGTACTACTTAACACACCACTCATATCTGGTGGCACAATAGATTGTACGCGCAGTGCCCCAAATTTGAAGTAGGAGGACCGACCAAGCATCTTTTCCCATCTCCCGGTTCCAAAAATCCATGCCATATAAACGTCCCCTGGCGCCGCAACTGCCTCTGGGAACCTTACCATGGGTCCCAGACCGCACGTCTTGTAATTCTCTGTCTGGAAAATTATATATCTATCAAATCTATCTATTTATCTATCAAATCTATCTAACTATCAATCGTATCTATCAAATGTATATTGCATCTATTGATCTATGTAATCTATGTATCTATCTATCAAATCTATCTATCTCGTGGTTGTGCAAATGGACTGTTTGCGGTTGTTTGCGGTGCGTTACACGGGGAGTTTGGTCTGTCACTGTGAAGCGGGCATAACCCTTACACTACCTGATCGATAAAACATCATACCTGATGTTTTAAAGAACGTTATTCCAAACAATTTAGGAATGTTAGGTTATTTATGCCCTTTATGGTTTAAAACCAGACTCTGCATCAACTATGAAATTTTCCGTGGGTGTTTTGCCATGGATCCCCCTCCGGCATGCCACAGTCAAGGTGTTAGTCCCCTTGAAACAACTTTTCCATCACTATTGTGGCCAGAAAGAGTCCCTGTTGGTTTTAAAGTTCGCCTGCCTATTGAAGTCAATGGCGGTTCGCGAACAGTTGCGGAATTTCGAGTCCGCCGTTCACAAACCGAAATTTTTAGGTTCGCGACATCACTAGAGGTAATATCTGAGATAATTTCCACCAAACCAGGTCCAAACAAGGCCTTACACTTGTAAGGAATAGCCATGAGCTTAGATTTAGATGAAAAATCCGCAGACAAGGACTTCAACCACAAGGCCCTGCTGGCTAGGACCGCAAAACCAGAAATTTTGTCTCCCAGTTTAATAACCTGTAAGGAAGCATCTGTAATGAAGGAATTGGCTAACTTGAGACCCTTAATCCTGTCCTGGATCTCATCAAGAGGGGTATCCGTCTGAAGAGATTCAGACAATGCATTAAACCAGTAAGCTTCAGCGCTGGTAACAGTGGCGATACACACCGCAGGTTGCTATTGTAGACCCTGGTGGGCATGCATCTTTTTTTAGTAAAGTCTCCAATTTTTTATCCATTGGATCTTTATGATAAAGTAATTTTTATTATTTTGTTGCAAGTGCATAATAACAAAAAGAAATATAATTCAAGAAATTAACAGTGCAAAATAACAGAAATCCTGGTTTTCTAAAATCACACCATGAATAAAGTGGTACAAGTTACGTGTCATTAAATCATTCAATCCCCATATCATAACCACTAAGGCCACTGTTGCAAACAGAGGACTTCATAACACCCAGCATTTATGAAACAATATTCAATATAATAAAGGATTTTCTCTTATAGCTGGGTTAAGAGTAACTTAGCATACAATTGTGGTGCTTTGAGGTTCTCTTAGATTACATACTGCCAGGGATAAGAAATAATAAGTTGAAGAGATAGTGAAGGGGGAAAAAGTTAGAGAGAGTGAAGAGAGGAAGAGAGAGGTGTGGAATAGGGGAAAGGGTGTCTCCTGACCATTCTACCCAGTTTTATTCGGAATTTGGTTATATGTGGGGTTATTATGGCTCCCATTAATCTGAATTTTATCTATCATGTTTTGGGGGTTTTGAGGTACAGAAATTATGACAGTCCAAGTGGAGGGTTCTAGAAGACTAGACTAGTGTATTAGGACATATTGTGTAATATCCAGTAGTACCATACTTTCTGGAAGGTTTCTTGGGTATCTAGAAGGAATGCTGCCTGCTCTGACATGTTATAATAGAATTTAATTTTTAGTTTGATTTCGTCCCAGTGTGGGGCGCACTCCCTCCAATGGCGGGCTATACATATTCTCGTGGCTGTGCATGCTATCCTAATAAATAGATTAATGTATTTATTAAATTCTTCAAGTCTAACGTGGAGTAATGCTTGTTCTATGGTAAGCTTGATGGGGCTGTCTATAATATAGCTCAAGAACCGTGATAGTTGGTTCCACACCCTGCGTATTTGTGGGCAGTCCCACCACATATGTTTGTAGTCCCCTAGCTCCCCGCAGCCTCTGTAACAGAGTCTAGATCTATCCTTGGTGGAGTGTGAGGTTATCAGTGGTGTTAGATACCAGCGGAAGTTGGTCTTGATACAGTTTTCCCACATGTCTGCGTTTAAGAGTCCCTTCCCTGCACTAGATAGCATGACATGCCACTCCCGAGTCTCCACCCCCCTATTGATATCCCTTTCCCATTTGGTTTGTAGGGTGGATTTAGTAGTATCTGATGCAAGCTGGATTGCTTGGTATAGCCTAGAGATGGTTTTCTTGGGCCTGGATGAGGTGCTACATATGTTTTCTAGTACAGAGGATATGTTTTTAGATATGGATGGTAGTATAGGGTGAATGATAGAGCTGAGTTGTAGGTATAAAAACCATTCTAATTTGATTGGCTGCAGTTTTTCCTGTAGTTGTGTGTAGCTCATTATTTTACCACCCACCAGCAGGTCAGCTATTCTGTATAGTCCTCTGTTTTCCCATTTTTGGATAGTGGGGATCAGTTCGTGTCTAACCAAGCTTGTAAGTGTGGCTTTCGCGGAATGTGTGGGAAGAAGAGTTAAAGAGGTGGTCAATCTAGACCATTGTTTAATCATAAGGTCTATTACTGGATAGGTGTGATGCTTCCTGTCAAGGCACTGTTTAGGGTCCCAAAGAATCATGTCTCGTGGGTTGATTTCTGCTATATCTGCTTCTAATTGTGTCCAAATAATGTCTCTGTCTGGGTCATTGAGGAGTGCGGTCTGTGCTAGTCTTGCTGCCTGATAATAGTGATTAAGGTTAGGTGCCCCCACCCCCCCCATTTGTCTGTTCCTAGAAAGGACTGCTGAAGGAATTCGGGCCTTTTTATTCCCTCTTATAAAACCTATTAAATGCTTTTGTAGGTCGTCTAAATCTGGACCTGGTATTCTAATTGGCAGGGTACGGAATAAATATAAGATCCTTGGTAGTATCATCATTTTGACTGCTGACAGTCTACCAAACCATGTAAATCTCATTTTACTCCATTTATTTAAGTCTTGTTTAATAGATTTATATATAGGGGGATAGTTTGTCTGGTATAATTTCGATGAGCATGAGGTTAGGTTTATCCCTAAATATCTAAGGGAGTTTTTAGCCCATTTAAATTCAAAATTGGCCTCAATCAGTTTTTTGGTATGATCCGGGAGGTGTATGGGTAGGGCTTCGCATTTCTCTAGGTTAATTTTATAGCCTGAAATTAAGGAAAAGGAGTTAAGGGTTTGGTAAAGGTTCGGGAGAGTCACCAGTGGTCTTGATAAAGAGAGTAGGACGTCGTCCGCGAAGAGAGTGAGTTTATATTCTTTTTGTTTAATTTTAATACCAGTTATATCAGGGGATTTTCTAATATGTTGGGCTAGGGGTTCGATACATAGCGCGAACAATAACGGGGATAAAGGGCAGCCCTGACGGGTTCCATTGAGGACAGCAAATCTTTCAGATTGGTGGCCCATGGCTCTTACGCTTGCTGAGGGAGAGGAGTATATACTTTGGATTGCTGTCATAAATTCTCCAGATATACCTATTTTGGATAATACTGTCTGCATGTATGTCCAGTCAACTCTGTCAAACGCCTTCTCTGCGTCCAATGAGAGGAGCAGAGAAGGCGTCCGTGTCCCGTCCATGTAGTCAATCAGGGATACCATTCTCCTGATATTATCAGGAGCTTCCCTGTTTTGAATAAAACCAACCTGGTCTGGGTGGATCAGTTTGGGGAGTAAGGGCTTAAGGCGATTAGCCAGAATCTTGGTGAAGATTTTTAAATCCTGGTTTATTAAAGATATTGGTCTATAACTCTGACACCGTGTCCTGTCTTTGCCTGGTTTTGGGAGTACTATGATTTTAGCGTCTAGTAAGTCAGGGGGGATCATATGGCCTTTTAATATGGAATTGCAGAATTGAACTAGATGTTTTGTGAGGGAAGGTTTGAAATGTTTGTAATATTCCCCTGGGAAACCGTCAGGGCCTGCCGCCTTGCCTGGCTTTAAGTCCTTAAGAACCCCAAGGACCTCTCTGTCTGTAATGTCGGCATTTAAAGAGTCTAATTCTTGATTACTGATCTTAGGTAGGGCTGCTTCCTCCAGAAAAACGTCAAGGGATGTCTGTGTCATTTCTGTTTTTGTTACTTTCCGGCCATCATACAGAGAGCCGTAGTAGGCTGCGAATGAGTCAACTATATCTTTGGGGTTTGACGTTAGAGTCCCTTGAGAATTATAAAGGAAGGGGATGGACATGTCTCTGGTTCTGTTCCTAATTTTGTGGGCCATAAATTTATCTGGTTTATTAGCATATAGAAAATATTTAGACTAAAGTCTGAGTCCTGCTCTGGATGACTGGTCGGAAAGCAGTTTGTCTAGTGCTTGTCTTTTGTCTTGTAAAGATTTATAGAGACTTGGTGAGCCAGAAAGTTTGTGTCGTCTCTCTAGGTTAGAAATATCCCTTTGGAGTGATTCAAAAAAAGCTTTGGTTTTACGTTTGGCATGTGACTTCATTTGGATTAACAACCCTCTTATAACTGATTTATGAGCTGCCCATACCTGTATAGGGTTATCCACAGTGTTTGTATTTAGAGTCCAGTATTCCTCCATGTGTCTGAGGACCTTCTCCTTATGTGTTGGATATTTTAATGTTAAAGGATCGAAAGACCAACTTTTTGTGTTATTGTGTGGGAGAATCCCTTTCATTTTTAGTAAGATTATGGAGTGATCAGACCACACACATGGATGAATAGAGGAAGACACTAGGTTGGCTACAAGAATCTGGCTTGAAAAAATGTAGTCTAAGCGGAAGTATTTGCGATGCGCTGTGGAATAAAATGTGTGATCTGTTGTAATGCCGTAAAGGGCTTTCCATGTGTCTAGTAGGTTGTGCCCCGCCAAAGTCTGGAGTATTGCAAGAGCCTTTTTATTTAGTCTATGTTGTGTAGCTGAGAGTGGTATGTTTAAGGTTTGAGACTGTGTGTAAAGAGATACATTAAAGTCCCCTGCTAAGAAAATTCTGGTTGCTTTCCAGCTGGTGAGGAGGTAAGATAAATTGGTGAAGAACTGTTCTTGGTGTTCGTTGGGGGCATATACATTACAAAAGACCAGTTCAATGTCATTAATGGTGCCTCTGATAATGAGGTATCTACCTTCTCTGTCTGCTATAGATTCAATTAGGTGGAAGTTTAGAGAGGAGTGTAGGAGTATGGTCACCCCCCGTTTTTTCTGGTTAAGCGTTGAGTGGTAATGTAGAGGGAATTGTCTTTCCCAATATTTCGGGATCTGGGAGGACGGGAAGTGAGTCTCTTGCATGAATATGACTGTGGCCCCTAGGAGTTTATATTGTGACATAGCTTTCCGTCTTTTGGTGTCTGAGTTAAGGCCTCTAACATTATGTGAGACTAATGTAATATTTGTACTAGCCATCTAGGTGTTGAATAAGTGCCTTAATGTCGTGATGTATCTGTGTGTTTGAGATTACCTGACCCCTCGTGTTGGATCTATCCAAGTTTGGTGAGTCCGAGATTCCCCCTTGAGTATCAGTCCAACTTCCATATGGTAGGAGCATTTTTGGTCTTATGGTGAGTAATGGTGAGGAGAAGAAAAGAGAGGTAAGAAAGAAAGTATTCTGGTAGAAAGAGAGGGGAGAAAAACATAACAGGTTAATCAAGTTGTACATCATGTTATCAATCCAAGTAGTTAAACCTGTAATAAATAATAGAAAAAATATTTCTCGACAAAACATGTAAAAATAAACTTTTTCTAGAGGGGTTGTCAGGGGCCGGGGAGATGCCGCACACCCACCCTCTTGGTGTTTAAGGCAAACATAGTAAGAGAGGTCTTACTAGCTAAACAGTGCTAATAATGTAGATTTCGTCTCCAACCTTTCTATCTTCAAATCTATAAACTATAACTGTTTGGGACGGAGGACACCCCCTACATTCTTTACCAAACTCTGATCTAACAAGAAACAAAACTATATTCTAAAATTCTAACATTGCTGCTGAAAAAATGATAACAGGCTTTGGTGTTAAAGTTCTTGAAGTGAGTCACCCTGTCTCGTTGCCCAAGTGTTTGGGGGCTAGACAGAAAGAAAGTTAGTGCAACTGGGTCTAGGTTGAGCCCATCAGGTGTTTTTAGGTCTTTTCGTGGGGATCCTTGCCCACTGTGATCTTTGTGACTTCATGGGTATCCTCTGTGGTTTCGGTGTCTCCGTGGATGATGAAGGATCTGGCGTGGGGGGTATGTCTAGACCTAAAGCATCACAAATATCTGGGATCCCCTCTGCATCTCTGATTGTCAACAATTTATTGTCTTTTGATATATGAAGGGCAAAAGGGTATCCCCATCTGTATTGGATCTGGTGCTTTCTTAAGAGGGTTGTGAGAGGTCTTAAGGCTCCCCTTCTTTGTAGTGTTCTATTGCTGAGATCCTGAAAAAAGTGCACCACATTACCTCTGAATTTGAAGGTGGGTTGTTTTGCTGCATCTCTGAGTATTTTATCTTTTTCAGGAAATCTTAGGAAGGCCACAATGACATCTCTTGGTGGAAAGTCAGCTTTGGGCTTAGGCTTGAGTGCTCTGTGGGCTCTTTCTATTTCAATTACTGTGGAGGTGTCCACTCCTGTTATTGCACAGAACAATTGATGGAGGTATGAGGGTAGATCTGTAGGTGTTATAGATTCCGGGATTCCCTTGAGGCGAATGTTACATCTTCTGCTCCTATTCTCCATGTCTTCCAACTTGTCCAGCAGTTCGTTTACTACCTGCTGTTGTTGGGCTGTCTGTTGTACCGCCGTCTCTACATCTTCTATAATGTTGTCATTGTTTTCCTCCAGAGATTCAACCCTCGCTCCCAAGTCTGATATGTCTTTTTTAATATCATTTAGGCTCTCGTTCATAGAAGTGTGCATGGCATCCATTTTTGCCCACAGCTTGTCGAAGCTGCTTGTGATATCTTGTTTGGATACCAGGAGATGTAGATCTGCTCTGGTCAAAGGTGTATCTTCATCTGTAGTGTGAGGCTCCATTGGTGTGACTTCAATAGGTGTTCTGATTTCAGGGTTTTGTTCAGCCAGGTTATCGCTTTGCGATTGTTTGAAGTAAGAGGTAACTGGAGTGTTTTTCCCTCCACCCATTTTTTCTGTTTTATTCAGCCTCTTCAAGGTCATTTTAATATGCTTGTCAGGGTGTTTCTGTGATGGGTTGTTGTATGTAGAGAGGTAGATGAGTCACTTTCAGAACAATTATAATACTTTTCTTATCTTGGGTTTAACTCGTATTTTTCACAACATCTTCATGCAATATCAGTAACAGCCACTAAATGGTAGGTTTACATTCGAAATGAAAAATTGCTGGGGAACTTGAGTTTCCCTGTGTGCAGTGACTCTTTTATCCGCTAGGTGGCAGGCTTGTATAAGAAATGAGAAAAAATGCCAGAGAGAGACCTTTTTATGTTACAGCGCTGTTGTCCACCAGATGGCAGGTCTGTGTTAGAGATATCAGAATTAGTGGAAAGTTCAGGTATGGCTGGAAAGAAAGTGAAAGCAAAGCCTGTAACGAACCGCTCATCTGCAGTATATTTCACTGAAATGTTCCCCACTTTGCTGTTACTTTATGCCCGTTTTTAGATGGAGTTTAGGGTTTATGGTGATCACAGTGCATTTTTAATAAATAACCCCTTTGTCGGAGTTGAGTGAGGTTTCTTGTAAGCCCGGGTTCAGAGAGCGAGGGTATCTTAATACTGGCCACGTGGAGTGTGTTATAAAGCTAGAGGCCAGCACCTAGCTGCCATGTGCTCAGAATTTTACTGTCTGTAGTTGTAGAGAGAGTTATATGGCTGTGGCTTTTCTCCGTTGTAGGTGCTATTGCTCAGGATTAGTTGTCATGTTGTGCGGGTCAGTCCTATCCCTTAATGTGAGCGCTCCTCTTATACTATCTCTGCCGCCCTTATGTCTGTGTGCGCTCCGCTTGTGGGTTGGTGCGTGTCCCTGGGGGGATAACACAGGAGCTTGAGCCGAGGCTGTGTGGGGAGCGGTGTCGGATCACTTACCCGCTCTCTAGATGCAATGCGTCTCCGATGTTTAGCCGTTCATTTCACTGTGTTGGCTATTGGGAGCGAAGTGTGGGCACTTTGTTGTGGGATAACGGTTTCAGGCACTGAGGAAAGATGGCGGCAGCAGACGGATCTTTGTGTCTCAGATAAGTCCCGACTTTTACATGCTTGGGGTATGAAAGGGGTATCCGCTGGTACACTGCACTCTCATAGTTTAATTCAACCGCAATAGAGCCCTCTTAGGTTGTTTTTGTGCGGGCTGTGGCACATCTCTCCGGTCTGACTTGCGGAGCTCTAAGGAGAGACGTCCATCTTGGATGTAGGCAAACTCCGCCCCCCATCCATTGGATCTTTAAAAGAACAACTATCCTCTATGGTAATAGTAGTCCTCTTGGCCAAAGTAGAGATTGCTCCTTCTACCTTAGGGACCGTCTGCCACGACTCCTTAATAGAATCCGCTATAGGAAACATCTTCTTAAAAATAGAAGCTGGAGAAAAGGGAATACCAGGTCTTTCCCATTCTCGATTAATCTCCGCAGCACTGTCACGAACTGGAAAAACTTCCACCGCAGAGGGAACATCAAAGTATTTGTTCAATTTACTAGACTTTTTAGGATTGACTACGATAGTTGTGCCGGAGTCGTCCAAAGTAGCCAAAACCTCCTTAAGTAATAAGCGAAGGTGTTCTAGCTTAAATCTGAAGGATACCACTTCAGCATCAGAAGATGGAATTACACTGTCTGAGTCTGAGATATCCCCCTCAGATGCTACCGACATGTCTTTTTCCTCAGGCTTATGGGAAGGAGCACTCTGGATAACCAGGACTTGATCAAAAATCTTACTAACTGTTTCCTTGAATTTCCTTTTACACCTTCCTTGCAACATGGGGAAAGCTGACAAGGCCTCAGATACCGCAAGGGATACCTGGGAAGCAATGTATTGTAGAGAAAATCCTTCAGGATTGCAAGAGGAAACACAGGGCACTGTATGTGGAGACTGAAAAAGTTGGGATGCTTGAGGAGAAATCTGTGGCATATCTGCAACAGGAGACACCTGAACAGCATTTGCCTGGGATAATGGTGGCTTATGGCCAAATATTTTATCTCTATAACTTAAAGTTCTCTCAATACATGATTAACAAAAAGGAACAGGGGGTTCCATCTGAGCATCAAAACATAACTGACAAGCAGCAACTTCACCTGGGATAATGGTTTGAAAAGCCTCTTGATCCATCTTATATAATAAATAAGGATAAAGTGTAAACATTCTTTATTAGAAAATAAAAAATAAATGTGTACTGTGTCTTTAAATAGAAATGTGTGTTAGTGCAACAAACCAAATAGACCTCGGGCTACCTATACACCTCAGTAGCTTTACTGAGGTGCCTACCTGTCCTGCAGCTCATTTTCAAATACAGAGCAGTTACAGAGTCCTAACTGCTGAAAAAACAGCTTACAATAGTAATCTCCATGACCAAAAGTTAAAGTATAAGAACTACTATAACACATTGAGCCACCATAAATCACCTCACATACTCAATGCCCAAACTGCCTATAAGAAACCCCAAACATGAAGGTTTAATAAAGTCCCATATTAAATAAGACAGCTTTTAGCTGTAACAAGTGGCAGCAAGCTCCTTGCAAAAGAAAACTAAAATGACACTTACCTGAAAGTGCTGTCTGGCAGCAAGACATCTCACCTGGTTTGAGAGGCTGCAGCACCTCACATGGACCTGTGAAGAGAGAAAACTGAGTTAACCTACTCAGGTTTTCTAGTTAGGGCAGCAGATTCTTGAGAAAATGCAGTGAGGATTGAACCTCACAAGTTCTCAAGTGCTCAAAAGCCACCACTGCCCTACTGAAGAGACTGATGTGGACTAGGCTAGACCCCAGAAAAGAACAGAGTAAGCTTACTCTGCTAAAAAAATAATAAAATCTTGATTGAAGAAAACTTCTCATCAGACACCTAAACTTCACCTCCTCCTTGCACTAAAGGCAAAGAGAATGACTGGGGGATTGTGAGTAGGGGAGTGATTTTTAACAGCTTTGCTGTGGTGCTCTTTGTCTCCTCCTGTTGGCCAGGAGTGATATTCCCAACAGTAATTGATGATGATCCGTTAACTCACTGTGTCATTAGAATGAAATATGCTCTTTTAAGGTAAGATTCAAGCTTCCTATCTAAAGGATCCTTAAAAGAAGTACTATCTTCCCTAGGAATAGTAGTACATTTGGCAAAAGTGGAAATAGCCCCATCAACCTTAGGGACCTTTTTCCAAAACTCTAGACTAGCCACAGGTAAAGGATACAACTTCTTAAACCTAGAAGAAGGGTTAAAAGAGGTACCAAGATTAGACCATAATTAGTAATAATATTGGAGATAGCATCTGGAATAGGAAAAACTTCAGGAGTAACCTCAGAAATCTTAAATACAGAATTTAAACGATTATTAGCTTTGCTATCAGGAGGACTAGACTCCTCAATACCCAAAGTAAACAATATTTCCTTTAATAGAGAACAAATATGTTCAATTTTAAATAAAAAAGAAGATTTGTCAATTTCTGTCTCTGATGCAGGATCCTGACCCTGAGTCAGAAGAACCTTATCAGTAGAGGATATTTCAGTATGCTGTTGGTCGGTACAAAATTCATTAGCTTTATGACAAGTTTGGAAAGACCTTTTACATTTATTTGAAGGCGGAATAGCCTTCTCTATGACTGCAGCAATAACATTTTTCATATATTCAGGAATATCAGGTACATTAGACTGAGAAGGAATAACAGTAGATGTATTTGTACTCATAGAAACATTATCAGCATGTAAAAATTTGTCATAGCAAATGCCACATAATTGAGCTGAAGAAATAATATCAGCTTGTTTACAACAAACACACTTAGCTTTGGTAGAATTGTGTTCAGACAGCTTAGTTACTACAGTAACATCAGAGGCAGGATCAGTTTGAGACATCTTGCAAAATGTAACAAAAAAGAAAAAAATTAACAAAATATCAAATTTCCTCAATATAGCAGTTTCAGGAATGGGAAGAAATGCTTATGATAAAATTCTTATACAAAAGTAAAATCCAAAGCAAGCATCATAGTTCTCTATAATATGAGAGCAGCAAGCATTAGAGGGAGAGGCAAAGTTTCGTAAATGAAAGCCTGTTTTTTAAAAATACTATTAAAAACAGGGACACTTTCATTCATCAAAGTTTACAAAGCAGCAGTTTTGTTAAAAAAATTACCTTTTTTTCTTTTCACAGCCAGAGCAGCTTCCCCCACCTAGAAAACCTCTATTCACAAGTCAGCAATGACTAATCTTGCTTCCTCCAATCACAGCATGGCCTCAGGCTAGCTACAATATAACTAATAGTTACATTGTAGCCATTTTAGGATTTATTTTTATTTTACAGGCAAGTTTGTATTTATTTTAACTAGGTAGAATAGTTATTAAATAGTTATTAACTATTTAATAACTACCTAGCTAAAATAAATACAAATTTACCTGTAAAATAAAACCTAACCTAAGTTACATTAACACCTAACACTACACTACAATTAAATACATTCCCTACATTAAATACAATTACCTATATTATATTAGCTAAAGTACAAAAAACACCACTAAATTACAGAAAATAATAAACAAATTACAGAAATTTAAACTAATTACACCTAATCTAATAGCCCTATTAAAATAAAAAAAGCCCCCCCAAAATAAAAAAAACCCTAGCCTAAACTAAACTACCAATAGCCCTTAAAAGGGCCTTTTGCAGGGCATTGCCCCAAAGTAATCAGCTCTTTTACCTGTAAATAAAACCACAAACAACCCCACCAACAGTAAAACCCACCACCCACACAACCAACCCCCCAAATAAAATACTATCTAAAAAAAAACTAAGCTCCCCATTGCCCTGAAAAGGGCATTTGGATGGGCATTGCCCTTAAAAGGGCAGTTAGCTCTTTTGCCGCCCAAACCCTAATCTAAAAAATAAAACCCACCCAATACACCCTTAAAAAAACCTAACACTAACCCCCTGAAGATCGACTTACCGGGAGACGTCTTCATCCAAGCCAGGCGAAGTGGGCCTCCAGATGGGCAGAAGTCTTCATCCAAGCCGGGCAGAAGTGGTCCTCCAGACGGGCAGAAGACTTCATCCAGACGGCATCTTCTATCTTCATCCATCCAGCGCGGAGCGGGTCCATCTTCAAGACATCTGACGCGGAGCATCCTCTTCTGGCGCCGATTAAAACAGAATGAAGGTACCTTTAAGTGACGTCATCCAAGATGGCGTCCCTTAGATTCCGATTGGCTGATAGAATTCTATCAGCCAATCGAAATTAAGGTAGAAAAAATCCTATTGGCTGATGCAATCAGCCAATAGGATTGAAGTTCAATCCTATTGGCTGGCTGATCTAATCAGCCAATAGGATTAAGCTTGCATTCTATTGGCTGTTCCAATCAGCCAATAGAATGCAAGCTCAATCCTATTGGCTGATTGCATTAGCCAATAGGATTTTTTCTACCTTAATTCCGATTGGCAAAGAGGCAAAGTAGCAAGTTGCATAAAAGACAGTACTGGTTACTGAGAAACGCGTTGCTGTGTTTTTAATGTGTTAATAAAACACCTGTTTTTTATGCAACTTGCTACTTTGCCTCTTTGGACTTCCTTTGCTTCCTAATCCCCTAACATTTGGAGGTGGGAACAGTGAAGCGGATCCCCAAGTGTTACGTTTTCATTACTTATCGTATAGGGACTAAGACCTGGTTCCTGGGAGCTTGAGAAGAGAGTTTTACCGGACAACTCTCTTTGCTTCACAAAACGTGAGTGTATCAGAGTTTGAATTATCTTCCTGACATATCACACAGAATTATGCTATGTGGCGCCTTCTCTATCTTCTTATAGAATAAAATGATGCAATTTGCGTCATTGCGAGCCTAATTTGCCCATGAAATTTTTTAAAAACAGACTCTATTAAAACAGCTAACTGGAACCCTAGGTAAGAAAAATATACCTAATCCTAAATTCTCACATAAACATAATTTCCATTCTGAAACTGTGTGACTGCAAAGGGAGATATTAACAGACATGACTCATGGCTAATATATGCAATATACATTAAGAGCTTTATAATATAAAGTGCCTTCCATAGCTGAGAGTATCTTAAAAATTATATATACTTACCAGAAGACACCCTTCCACATATAACAGACAGCAAAACCAGTACTGAAACATATCAGCAGAGGTAATGGTAGAGGAGTATAATGTCGATCTGTAAAGGGAGACAGCAGATGAATCCCTGCGACCGAATTTACAGAGAACCCTAGAATAGATTTCCCATAGGGGAAAACATGGTATCATCAGGCAATACTCCCTTCACATCCCTCAGACAAACACTTTACTTAGAGAGGAACTGGGCTTCAATATGCTTAGAAGCGCATTTCACAGAAGAAATCAAGCACATCATGCTTCACCACCTCCTAAGGAGGCAACGTTTGTAAAAACACTCTTATTCTCACTAATATTTCTTTTAGTGTATAAGAATATTTTTTTTATTTTTTTTATTATTATTTTTTAAACATTTTTTTATTGAGGTTGAAGGAAAAGATAACATTCAATAGTCATTCCTCACAGGTTAAATGCATTATAAAATGCAACAATAGACGTTTACAACAGCGAATATAGATTGTCCTATTCAATATCCAAAGTTACCTAATAGCAGAGAAATAATTAGGACGAAGAGGAGTAACCTGTGTAGAAATAGTAAAAACCTCTTTTTCTTTAAACCAGACACTACAAGGTATAACGGGTCATAGTATGGTATAGGTGTTTAAATTTGGAGAACTTATTATTAAGGTGTATGGAATATAGGTGGCTCAATGTTTAAGGGTGATTAAACACCTCTAAGGGGTAAGAACCCAAGGGTTAAATTTATAAAGCGCGTGCATATATGCTGAAATGGGTAGTAGTATGGTTTGGGTGTGTGATGGGGAGATCAGTGGGCAAGAGACACTCTTAATTTGGAGGGGGTAGGGCCTATATGGTAGAGAAAGACCAAGTCTAATCTAGACAACATGAGGATTATGAAAGGACTAATCTGTTATGAGTGATGGGCGTGAAGGACCTGGGTAAAAGTAATAACCTCTGGTTTTGGTAAAGTGTGGTAGGTAATGCTCCATCCACTGTGTAGCAACTGGGTCGTTTCAACGTAATAAGGATCTAGCAGTAGGCTAAATAGGGTGGGTGATTATGCTCTGGGGTCCTGGCCGCAGATCCAGGAATACAATACTGAGTACGCTAAGTAACTCAGACCTAGGTACTAACTTTCTTCAAATGTTTTGGCCACCACAGTGAAACATGTCCTAAACAGAAATATGAAAATATCAGACTATCCTTACCCGTCAGCTATGTGAGAACTTGAGATTGTGGGCTGCTATAGCAGCTGGTTACATCGCTCAAACAGGGTGGAAGCGTGTAGGAATGCTTCCATGTGTAAGTCTGTAGCCATAATGAGACTTAGAGTAGATTATGGCTTAAGATAAAGAGTCTCTAACCACATGGCTCAAGATGTAGGGCATCTAAAGGTAAGGTGTTCTTCGAAAGCCTAACAGGCTAGGAACCCAGAGTGGATAAGTACATTTTGGAGCTTATATATGTGTGCAAGACTACACACTAACCTTACATAAAGATATGCGCACTCTGGGGTAGTATGGTTTAAGCACTATTATATGGGTATATCTGATCTTTTTATGAGTGGTATAAAGACGCAAGGAAATATGCAGCATGAACCGGTTAGTAGCCCCTACTCATTAGCCTATAGGAGACGTTGTAAAAAATGTTGATTAGTGTATAGGGTGGAGACCACATGTGTTAAAGATAAAGTAGCGGTAGTAAATATACAATAATTATGCGGTTGTAATAATGGAGGAAACAAGAAAGTAACATATAGCAAACAAATGTGGTGTTCTATGACTCTAGGCTATACAAGCATAGGTATGAACAAGGTTTTAGTCAAGTGCTATAGGATATCGCATAACTAATATAAACATTTTAAATGAAAAACGCGATATAGGAGTTAACTAGTCACTAGAACTATGTATAGTATTGTATTGACACAAGAATGACTAGGCGTCGTGTTAAAGGTAGATCCAAGTATTAAAACTGTTATATCTGTCTTGTCCCCCTGCAGAGACTAGGGAGTTAAAAGGTTAAGCTTAATATCCAACATATTAAAAGTTGAGCTAACTTAAGTAGATTAGGCTTATTATTAGAATATAAAGGACTCAGACTATAGTATAAGGGCTACATTTGCTCCCTTAAGATTAAGATTATTAAGAGCCCTCCTGTAAGTAGCATCTGGTTTAGCTGTGTAAAGCACCATATAATATGCTAGTAAATATGAAAGAAACATATAGTATATTGGTGTGGTGATCTATAACTAGCAAGCAGTCCTGGATAATTGTACTAATCACCTTGTGGCACATCAGAAACTACAAGATTTATAATCACAGTATATAGATATGTTGTTTGATGAACATTGGCAAAAAAACAGCGCAGTTTCAATACACACAATTCATAGCAAGGAAGAAAATGATGTACCAGTATGCACAGTAGTAGGAGCAATTACACTAATATGTAAACAAAAACTGGGATAGGGGAGCGCAGTATCTCAAACCTGGTGAGTAACAAAAATCAAGTCTAATTCAAACCCTGTGCCCCAAGACATTAGGTATTAGGAAGGGCTCTCAACTTCTGATGATAACACATCTTTAAGTCTGAATGAGGCCTTATATAGCTGAAATGGGTAGCAGCCTCAACCTAGCCGATGCCTAACTTACATACTATGGTCAGAATGGCTCCGGAGACTCTCACCGCTATGACAAGTAACTGTTCCTGTATTCTTGGGTTCGTAGGAATTCCCATGCACTGTGTGATGGTCAGGAGGTTCAGAGCACTCCACAGCAATACCAACACTGACTGAATCTCACATGGCAGCAGAACGAGTAACGCCATGTCGCATGTGTATTTAAGGGGGCTGTAGTAAGGTACGCTGCGATTATGTTCATAGATGTCTGAAATGTTGTGGGCTTCCAGACTCCCGGAGTACGTAGGAGCTAAGGGCTTGTCAGGGCTCAGGTTAGTGACACAGGAAACCGGGCATATATAACTAATGGTCCCTGTATTTTTATACTTCGCTAATTTAAGAAGTCGTTCCACTGCTGCCACAGGTTGACTCTCGCTGAACTCTTTCATTGCTGGGAAGCTATATTAGATCTAATACTTACAAACAGTTATACAGTTTCAGATGTGTCTGTAGGTGAGAACTTAGGATCCAGTGATCATCAATCTGTTTGGTTTAGTATTCATGTGCAGGAACTGTCCACCCAGACTAAAACAAAAGTTTTAGACTTTAGGACGGCAGATTTTTCATTAATGGGAGAATACCTAAAAAACTATTTAAAAGGGAAAACTTTTATTACAGGGGTTCAAGAACAATGGGAATTTGTGAAAGGTGCCATTTTAGATGCAACTGCACACTGTATTAGACATGTCTGTAAAAGTAAAAGAAAGCGGAAACCAATTTGGTTTTCCAAAGAAGTAGCACATGCTGTAAAGACAAAAAAGATAGCTTATAAAAATTACAGACAAACACAAGCAGATGATGATATGAAAATATGGAGACTCCAACAAAAAAGACTAAGCAGTTAATTAGGAAGGTTAAACTCATGCAGAAGAAAAGATAGCACAGTCAGTAAAACATGGGGACAAAACATTCTTTAGATATATCAGTGAAAGAAGAAAAAATAAGGTAGGAATAGTAAAATTGAAATCAGTTAATGGTAGAATAATAGAAGGAGATAAGTAGATTGCAGACTGTCTCAATGATTACTTCTGTTCTGTTTTCACAAAAGATTGTGAAGATACAATGTCTACATTAAGGGATGCTACGAAAAATAGAAACAAGCTTAACAGTAATCTTTTTTACAGAGGATGAGGTTTTGTTAGCATTATCAAAAATAAATGTTAAAAAGGCAGTGGGTCCTGATAATATTCATCCAAGGGTTTTAAAAGAACTTCGATCAGTGCTAACTGTCCCATTAACTGATCTGTTTAATCAGTCACTAATAACAGGAGCTGTCCCAGATGATTGGAAAATAGCAAATGTAATAACTCTTCATAAAAAGGGCAATAGAGAAGAATCTGGCAACTACAGACCAGTTAATTTAACTTCAGTAGTAGGGAAATTAATAGAAAGCCTCTTAAAATAAATAATTATGACTTACATAAAGACAAACAATTTAGAGGACCAAAATCAGCATGGTTTTACTTCAGGGAGATCATGTCAGACTAATCTAATTGACTTCTTTGATTATGTAACAAAGCATTAGACAAGGGTGGAGCAGTTGATGTAGCATATCTAGATTTCAGCAAAGCATTTGACACCGTCCCACACAATAAACTAATTCACAAACTGTATCTCCTTGGTCTAGATTCAAAAATTGTGAACTGGGTGGAATGCTGGCTTAAGGACAGAAAACAAAGTGTCTTAGTAAATGGAGTTCATTCAGCAGAGGGGGCTGTTACTAGTGGTGTTCCTCAGGGGTCAGTTCTGGGTCCTGTTTTGTTTAACATATTTATCTGCGATATCAGCAAAGGGCTACAGGGGAAAGTATGTCTCTTTGCAGATGATACAAAAATTTGTAACAGAGTGGATGTTCCAGGGGGGGGTAGACAAAATGAGAAGTGATATACAACAATTGGAGGATTGGACAAACGACTGGGATCTAAAGTTTAACACAGCAAAGTGTAAAATAATGCATTTAGGAAAGAAAAATCCAAATGTTAATTACAGACTCAATGACACTTTATTGACTGTTACAGATGAGGAAAAGGACTTGGGAATTATTATTGCAGATGGTTTAAAACTTAGTAAACAATGTAGTAATGCAGCAAGTAAGGCTAACAGAATGCTTGGATGTATTGGTAGAGGTATTTGCAGCAGAAATAGTAAGGTTCTTATGCCACTTTATAGATCATTAGTTAGGCCTCATCTTGAGTATTGTGTGCAGTTCTGGAGGCCATATCTTCAGAAGGATATTAACAAACTTGAATCTGTGCAAAGGAGGGCTACCAAAATGGTACATGGTCTAAAAAATAAAACTTACCAGGATAGGCTCAATGACCTAAATATGTATAGCTTAGAGGAGAGAAGGGAAAAAGGTGATATGATAGCAACTTTCAAGTACATTAAAGGGTTTAGTAAAACTGAGGCTGTGGGTATTTTACATAAAATGGAAAATTCAAGAACAAGGGGTCATGAGTTCAAGCTAAAGGGTAGTAGATTCAGGAGTAATTTGAGGAAGCACTTCTTTACAGAAAGAGTGATTGATTTATGGAATAAACTTCCTCAAGAGGTAGTAGCAACAAACACTGTGGGGGACATTAAAAATGCATGGGACAAGCATAAGGCTATCCTACGAACTAGATAAGTTTATACTGTTAGGTAAGGTCGGGCAGACTTGCTGGGCCTATGGCTCTTATCTGCCGTCAATATCTATGTTTATGTTTCTATGTGTGGTGGAGTCTCCACCTTCGGCTCAAAGCGGTCTGGAGGTAGCCCATTTTGACCCGGCTTGTTTTGGTTTCCCTCACCATAGGGAATTAACACCTCTTTGTTAGGCCAGGCAGAGCAATCACTATCCGTACCACTGCATGCTGTGATTAGATCTTCAAAGTAATTGTCCATCTTAGTCTCTAAGTTTTTAAGTAGGGACTGCAGTGTGGCATAAAATCCCTCCATGTTCAAGGCACCTGTAAAATAGAGATGTCAGGCGGTCTCTGTGATATAAGGGTATCTTATAGTGCCGTGAAAATCACATACATAGAAGGCTGCGTGTCTTTGCGCCTATGACTCTAGATCTTGTAGTTATGGTGGAGGTAATTGGCTCTGCAGAGATACTAAGTGGTTTCGGAGCAGTCTAGGAGCTGTTAGGAGGCTGTTGTAATGGTTGTTAAGCAGTTATCAAGTAGTAGTTAGCCTCTTCAGTTTACTGTTGGTCGGAGCTCCGTGTTTTAGCGACCATCCATATTGGCAGTTGGCTCCGTCCCGTATAAGAATAAATTTAACTGAAAGAACATCTAAACTAGGAAAAAATTAACATCTTGAAATACACCATTTTCTGCACACACATTATACAAAGACACAATCTTGTGCAATTTCACTTCCTTTGAACAAACCTGTTTGTTGTCCCCCGAAACATTCATTAACTCAGTTATATAAGCTGTAGACTGCCAATACTATTACACGCCAGAAATGTTGTGTAATTACAAGATGTTTGCTGTCTTTTTAAAGGGACATAAAAGTGAAATATGAATTGTGTATTAGTGATTTTGGTAAAAACTGTGTGTGCCCTGTTCAAAGAGTCTGTAATGGTTTGTATTACACAAATTGAGTCATCACTGATTTGCCTTGCAAATTTGGTCAACTGAAGCCCCATTCTTGAAATCCCAAGAAGTGGTAACTGACCTAGTAGACTGAGCAATAATCTGTTTCGGTTAAGGCTGACCAGCCTCCAAGTAAGCCTTGTGAATCAAGACTTTCAACCAAGAGGCCAAAGAAACAGCACAAACTTTCTGACATTTCCTAGCACCAGAAAAAGAAAGTGAACAAACAAACTAGAAGTTGACTATTAGACAGTTCAATGTTCTAACATCCAAATTATGCAAAGATCTGTCTGAAGCTCTCTTAAGATTAGGACACAAGGAAGGGACATAAATATTCCTGCTTAGTCTGTACAACTGCCTTATCCTGATGAAAAATAGAATAAGGAGAATCACAAGAAAGAGCAGATAACTCTTCTAGCAGAAGAGATGGCCAAAATAATTAAAACCTTCCAAGAGAGTAGTTTAATATCCACCTTATGCATAGGTTCAAACGGAGGAGTCAACAAAACCCTTAAAACCAGGTTAAGATTCCATGGAGGAGAAATTGGCTTGATCACAGGCTTAATACATACCAAAGCCTGAACAAAACCATGAATATCAGGAAGATTAGCAATTTTCCTATGAAACAAGACTGAAAGAGCTAAAATCTGCCCCCTCAAAGAACTGGCAGATAGGCCATTATCCAAACCATCTTGTAAGAACTGCAAAAAAGTAGGAATTCTAAAAGAATGCCAGGAAAACCCATTATCTATATACCAAGAAATAAAGGCCTTCTAGACCTTATGGTAGATTTTCCTAGTCACAGGCTTGTCAGGGTACAGGTAAATATATATATATATATATATATATATATATATATATATATATATATATATATATATATGTATGTCAATAGGACAGGGGAATGTGTTTATGTATGAAACCACATTTTTATCAGATATTACTGAAATAGGATTGAAATTCTGATGTCAGGATTTGATTCACAAAACCCCCACAAGTTTGAATAAACATATCTCAAGACTAAAATTGCAGACAGGATGTCCCAAGAAACAAAAGGGAAGCATTTGCCCCCTAGATGAAGCTACAAACATCTTTCAAAGGAACAGGACATTAACACAGATTTGTAAAATGATTCATGCTGTGCAGGGAGACACATTCTGGATCTATGAACTGGACAAGCAGGTAAAATTCTGAATACACAGTGATTAGCATAGAGGTGTTAATTGCCCCTAAACATCAAATACACGTCTGTATTGCTAGCTAAACAGAAAATATGTTGTATTGTGACTTTTACAACTACTCGTAAAATGACCTATGCTGTTTATGAAATCTCCATATACAAGAAGCAGACAACTTGGCATTTGAAATTCCCTGTGTGGCATCGATAAAGATAAATACATTTTGAAAAAGAAAAAAAATGCCAATAGCTTCATGTGTGTTTGAAATAACCCATATATGTATATATATGGAACTGAAACATATTATATTAAATGAAGATCTGTTGCAGTGAATAGATATATAAATAAATACATCCAAATCTATAATAGGTTAAATGGAAATTACAATAAACTCATTGTTAAAAGACAACATAGAAATTAATACATGTGTGCGCCTATGTATAACATAATTTTTCTATTTTTCAGATGGACCATAGAGGAATGCATGCAGGCAGAACTGGTTGGAGATGTGAAACATGCTATATCTACATGAATAAAATGTCATGATTTAAATATTGTAAATTTCAGAATAAGTAATAGGATAAATTATTTTAATATAATATAATGTTAGACACATGATGTTTCATATCAAAATGATCAGAGAGGTGATGTGATTCTGCCCCATCTGCGATTGATATTGTGAACTTATTAATATAAGGGAATTATGGCATTTATTACACATTTTAAAGAGATATTTTCTTTCAATGTTGGATAGTTAAATATATTGCTGTGTTGTATGTCTACTGCGCCGAGTGGCCAAAATCCAGTAGGACAGTTAAGGGAATTTAACTGTTCAAAAGATGCGTTTCCATGGTGAACATGCTCAGCTCCGTTAAGGGCCAATACAATCAGATATTCCAAATATCCAATCAGAAGGGACAAGGAGGGGCCACCCATTATTTTCACCAGTCAGGAGAACCCATATAAGCTGAATGCAGGATAGAGAAGGGAGACACAGATTCTGCTGGCTAACTGATAACTGGTGTGCTGGACGTGAGATACCATTTTTACCTTGGCAAATCTGATCTACCTTTTTCTCATTGACTGCAAATTATACTTATTGGTACTTTCTGAGGTGAAAATATTCCTATCAAGGAATATTGGATATCAATCTGGTGTTCTTCGTGGTAATGTATTAAGAGATTGCTGTAGCAAATAGATTTAAAGAAGCAGTTTGTATTTCAAGTTAGTATTTCATAAGCCTGTGTATTGTTAAAAGTTTATCTTTTGTACGCTAAGAAATTAATTTAAAGCAATTGTTCACAGTAAGAATATATGTATTTTTAGTTTTAAATTAGAATTGTGTTAAAGTGCAGCTAAACAGCTGAATATATATATTGTTCTATTGTTTATTAGCACTGTTAATTGTATTGCTGAATATTAGTAGCTGTTATTTTAAGTCTCACTGTGATATTTTAGCCTCATTGTGTTAATTTTGAATGAAAGGCTATTGTAAATCAGGCTAGCTTTAAAGGTAAACTTTTATGAGCTGTGACTTGTAACTGGGTGAAACTTCTATTGTTAATAAGGTAGATGTGTATAGTATTGTCTCATAATCTGGTTCCTACAAATATAATCCAATATGTTCATAGATATTAACTAAATAAAAATAATTCAGATATTTGTATTAATTTTATGATTTTTAGTAGATGCATATTGATTGAGGGTTTATTTTAAAGGATAATTATTTAAATATATTGTGTTATAACCCTGCCATAGACTAATATATTATTTGGAGAGCACTACTGAAGATTTTTTATAAATATACTGACAGGCTTATGAGCCTGAATTATGGTTTCAATAACAGAATCAGAGAAACCTCTATGTCTAAGTAAGAACTAGCCGTTCAATTTCCATGCTATTAAGTTCAGAGACTTGAGATCAGGATGGAAAATGACCCTTGAGCCAGAAGATCTGACCGCGAAGGACAAGCAAACCACCAGTAGATAACTAAACCAGTACTGAAACATATAAGCAGAGGTTATGAAATAGGAGTGTTTTGTTGATCCATAGAAGGCAACAAAAGAAAAGTTCATGCAGTGGCGTCACTAGAAATACAATGTAGAGATGCATATATTTTGTTATTAGAGGGGCCAGCAGTTTTGAACATTAGTGGGACTGAGGAAGTTGTAGACACACATAATTTTTTTTACCCCTTGAGCCCACGTCGCAATTTCCACAAATAGTTTTCCCGGCTGCTTTTGCTTGTTTGTACTTTGCTCCTCCCCTGCCCAATTTCATTATGAATGTTGTGGGCATGCTGTGGAGCTTGCGAAGTTGCACTACTAGCCTAAACCTGCCTGCCTATCTGAGCTCACTGCTCAGTGACATGTGGAGCAGTGGAGTCATTCACTGCTGTGCTGTCTCTCTAAACGGGAACCGGGAAATCGCGAGGGGGATGCCAGCACTTGACCGCATGACTGTCTGACACTGTCTCTAAAGTGAATGAGCCACGTATGATGCCCATCAGACCGGTACGGTTACGGTACACTAAGTGCACATTGAAGAGGTAGGAGGGGAGGGCTGGCGGGGGTCTGGGGGTGGGCACAGTGCAGAGGTGATTGGCCATATGAATCGGTAGGCAGCGGCCCAGGGCTGTGCACTGACAGACTTGGAACATAGTCAGAGATCAGAATTTTCATAGTTTGCGTGCCTAAACTTTTTGTTTAGTGATTTACTTTTAGAGTGCACTGTTTATCTTTCATTTGATGCTCTGCTGAGCCAGGGAGCAGCTCTAGGCATGAACTTTATAATTAATGCAGTGCAGTTTGCATATTTTGTATGTGTGTGTGTCTTGGTGGCAGGATCACTAGCTTATTTTGCAGGGGGTTTCTTTTGCTTCTTCTATCTGGTCTGTGATCACTACAGATTCAAGTCTTTCAGGATGGGGGGCTTTTTAGGGGTCTCTGATAGCGCAGAGAGTGTGAGCTCCTTGGGAGGCAAGGTTGCCTATAAACATCTTAGAACATTGTGCAATTTTTTAGCGCTCATCAAGCTTGGCCCTTACTTAGAAGATAATTTTTTCTCCAGTTTCAGTCAGACAATGTCAAAGCCGTGGCTTATGTCAACCCTCAAGGGGGGACTCACAGTCCCTTAGTCATGACGCAAGTTTCTCTCTTGGGAAGGGACCAATTTCTGTCTAATTTCAGAAGTCCACATCCCGGGGGTGTTCAATTGGGAAGCAGATTTTCTCAGTCGTCAATTCCTTCATACAGGAATGGTCTCTTCATCTGGAAGTGTCCAACCAGAGACTGTAGATCTTTGGGGTCTTCCGGAAATAGACCTGATGGCCTTTCGGTTGAACAACACACTTCCCAGGTACTTTTCAAGGTCAAGAGAGCCTCAGGTGGAGTTTGTGGATGCTCTGATAGCTCCATGGTCCTTTCAGCTGTCCTGTTTCCTCCTCTGGTACGTCTTAGCAGAGTAGACTACAAGATCATTAGTGATTCTAATTGCTCCAGCCTGGTCCCGCAGAGTTTGGTTTATGGATCTGGTTCAGATGTCCAGTTGCCCGCCCTAGCCTCTTCCTCTAAGTCTGGATCTTCTTTTTCAAGGTCTATTTTTCCATCAGGATCTGAAATCACTAAACATGATGGCATGGGGATTGAACGGTTAGTTCTTAGGCAAAGGGTTTTCTCTACGGCTGTGATTGAAACCCTGATTAAGGCTCTAAATCCACTAACTATTTGAAAGGTCAGATTTCTGCTTTGTTTTGTTTCAAAAGAAAATTGCTAATCTTTCAGATATTCATGGTTTTGTTCAGGCTTAAATTCATATTAAGACTATTATTAAACCAATTTCTCCACCTTGGAACTTGAATCTGGCACTGAAGGTCTTGCAGACTCCTCCATTTGAACGTATGCATAAGGTGGACATTAAGATTTGTCAGATAATAGGTGAGTGACAATTGTATGCTATACATATATACATCTTATTCAGATTAATATTTTAATTTATTTGAAATAAAAGCTCTTATTAAAACTCTGTACTGAAATGTCACAGATTTTCATTAAATTCTGAAATCAGAATTTGACTCAGATCCCTTGCTATGCTCAAATACACTTTACAGATGGATGCCTCAAAGAACAAAAGGGTATCAACATTTGTTCAAATACTCAAGAGATAGTATCACATCTGAAGAAACCTTATTTGACACACTGTGCCATAAGATGGGGACTTTCAAAAGATACATCAAAAGACTTAACCTAGGGTATTTCTGAGAAGCTACAAAGCTTGACTCCATAAAAGAAATTATTAAATGGATAAACTAACTTACATGAGATAAGAGCAGCTAATTGGCTACCCCCTGTAGTGACCTAGAGACTGTCTGCAGTGACCAGTTTTTGAAGCACAAGCAGAATCTCAGAATGACCAGCAATTAAACTACTTCTCACATAAGAATCGAATGATTCATGCTGAGTTGAAATATAAAAACCCCAGACTCTGGGTCAGCTTCAAATGCCCTTAGTGTTATGGGGGGAAGTTCAATCTATAAAAGAAATTGGGATTTTAAGTTAACTTATATTAGATAATTTTCAATTATTTTATTTGTACCTCAGTATTGTATAAATGTATATATATGGATCTGGGAGTTATATCTAATGCCATATACTACATTAGATTAGTGTTTCTTACTTATTATATAAGTAGCTGTATTGAGTTGAAATATTTGATAAACATTTTCTTTATTCTAGACTGCTGATGTACCAATAAAGTCTTAAAAAGAACTAATGCATACCTATATAATTTATGCTATCAATTATTTCCTAATTATGTTGCAATACGTTCAAAACAATATTATTAAGACATGTGAAATGATGAAATAAAATATATATATTAAATAGTCAATAATAATAAAGTCAAATATATATATATATATATATAAATATTGAATTAATTACTACAGAATTCAAATTAAATGTAATAGCAGAATATGGAATGATATGATTCTATTAAAATCAAATAATTAATAGTATAACTAACTATTAACATGGTACTAGAAATTATGAATTAAAAATAAATATGATTCTTAAGTACATCTCTTAAGACATTGTCAATAGGAAATATATATTATATATATACACACACACACAACACACAGAGAAAGTCCAGCACTTACTTACAAGCTCCCAGCTAAGATTAAAAGCAAAACTGGAAGAGTTAGTTACCACATCTGGCCAAATAGGACAAGCCCAGGTACCACGTCAAGGTCTCTTCCAAAACCTGGGTCCCTAATACAGCCATACAAATGCAAGCTCTCAATCAAGCAAACTGGGAACAAGTCAGGGTTCACAGTCTTATGTAATCACCCTAGACATATACAAAACACGGAAGGGGACTGCACTCTCAAACTGGACTGGTACCCTGCAACATGCTCAGCCCTGGGTGCTATAGCACTCTCAGGAAGCTGTGCTGTATCCAGAGTCACAGGCAGTTAACCCCAGACAAGCCTGGGTGCAAGGCCACTTCCGTGTTTTGTATATGTCTAGGGCGATTACATAAGTCTGTGAACTCTGTTTTGTTCCCAGTTTGTTTGATTGAGAGTTTGCATTTGTATGGCTGTATTAGGGACCTGGGTTTTGGAAGAGACCATGACGTGGTACCTGGGTTTGTCCCATTTGGCCAGATGCGGTAACTAACTCTTCCAGTTTTGCTTTTAATCTTAGCTAAGAGCTTTTAAGTGAGTGCTAGACTTTCTCTGTGTTGTATTCATTTATTTTGTAATTTTCCCTATGGGCCTTGCACCCAGGCTTGTTTGGGGTTAACTGCCTGTGACTCTGGAGACAGCACAGCTTCCTGAGAGTGCTATAGCACCCAGGGCTGAGAATGTTGCAGGGTCATGGGATGTGTACCCAGTTCAGTCTGAGAGTGCAATCCCCTTCCGTGTTTTGTGTATATATGTGTATATATATATATATATATATATATATATATATATATATATATATGATAGATATACAATATACCCATGTTTAGTCTTAAAAATACATGCTCAGTCAAATTATATAATCACACATAATATTAACCAAATGCTTTATTAAAGCTAGGAAATAAGTATATTGAATATACATTTATGATAATATATAAAAAGGAAAATACATTCCTGCATTGGGATAACATTAAAATATTTTACAAATGGAGCTATGGTCTAATCTCTTCTGACCCCTGGTGTTCAATATGAGGTAATGCAGCCAAACAGTATTTGGTTGTCAGGAGAGCTAAATTACCAGTAGCCAAGGAGAGTTGAGGGCGTACCCAAAATTACCATAGCCAATGAGAGTTATCCAGACCCAAAGATTTTTCTATTGGGTGATTAAGAAATGAGGAGGAGTTTTGGTCTCTGACAAAAACTCTCTGCACAGGGAGAGAAGGCCCCTTGCTGCATCTTTTTGTGACTGACTGAGCCATGCCTGTTTTTCCTTGTTGCAATCCTGCTTTGCTGCCATCTTTACAGAGGGATATGAGTGTGCGTACACAGTCCTTTGTAAAACACACCCTTTTGGGACCCTCTTTCTGGATAAGAGATTATTGGGCTCACTTCTTTTCCAAAATTTGTGCAAATATCTCCTTTTATATGACTATGAGAGGAATTTGGATGCTGAAACTCTCAAATATTGGTATCTGGTAATGTACAAGAGATTTAATGTCCCTATATTTTTAATATTTTAAATCAAAGATGGTCTTTATTGAAATAGTTAAATTGAAGCTGTGATTTAAGAGTGTAATTTTGTATTTATAAATTAATATTCCATAGGCCTGTGTAGTCTATAAATAATTATATTAGTGCTAAGTAAATTTATTATTAAGAGGAAAGGATTTAGTATTTTAATGTTCCTAGGTTAAACCGAAGCTACTGTGATATATTTTAAAAATTGCAAATATTATTGTGGTTAAATTGAACTTATTTGATTCAATATTAATTGTTATATTTTGAATTGAAACTATGGTGTTAAATCTGGTTGTTTAATTTAAGTACATACGATTATTTTAGCCTAATTTAGTGAATTATATTTTCCTAAAAATTCCATTAGATTTGTTGGAGTTAAGCTAGGATTCCATTGTGAGGTTTGGACATAGGCGAGTCTAAACATTGTTAAATAAGCTATATATTGAATTGGTTAATATTTCTGGCAATTATAAATTGTTCTAGTAAAATGTAATTGCGATATTTGATAATTAATTCATTTTGAGTTTAGGTAGATGTATAGATTATATTGTGTCCATAATACAGAGGTACCAGACAATTTAATTGAATATTAATTGATATGAAGATTTCTATAGCATGTTAAATTACTTTATGATTGCAATAAACAATTAATACATACACCTAATAATAAGTGATATTCAGTTTACTTCATAAATATAATTTGTGTGTTCATAAAGGTTAACTGGTCAGAAATTAGGAAATATTTTAAAGTGGCATTGAATATTAATATCGATAGTTGACAATTTTATTATTGTTGTTAATTATTAATATTTATAATCAAACATACTAACACTCTTGGAGGACACTCCTGAGATGTACTAATATTATTAGGATACACCGCTGAGATATTCTAATAGACAAAATTATATAATATTACTGGAGGTTACTACTGAAATCAATATAAAAAAAATAATAATATTGGAAACCTAGATTAAATATCATAATATAATTGGTGGCATCATTAAGATAAATACACCAACAGATTGTTTCTTCTGGCTATTCCCTCTGCTAGAATTTCTGAACTTTCTGTTTTTTTCTTTTGATGATTTTTCATAAAGATAAGGCATTTTTAAAACCAATTTTCATTTTCTTCCTATGGTTGTGTACTCGAATAATCTAAACACGGAAATAGTTGTCCCTTCTTTGTGTCTTAATCCTAAAAATTCTTTAGAGAGGCTTCTTCACAATCTGGATGTGGTTAGAGCTTGAAGTATTATGTTGATGTTACTGAGGATTTCAGACAAAATTTGAGTTTGTTTGTTCTTTTTTTTTAGTACTAAGCAAGGTTAGAAAGCACCTGCTGTATTTGTGGGTTCTTGGTTAAAGCTTTTGATGTGTGAAGCTTACTTGAAGGTGGATCAGACCCCTCCTAATCAGATTACTGCTCATTCTACTAGATCAGTAGCTACTTCTTGGGCTGCCAAGAATGAAGCTTCTGTTGACCAAATTTGCAAGGCAGCTACTTGGTCTTCATTACATACTTTCACTAAATTCTATCATTTTGAGGTTTTTGCTTCTTCTGAGGCAGCTTTTTGTAGAAACGTCCTCAAGGCTGTTGTTTCTGTGTAGTTTGCCTGTTGTTGTTTTTTAAGTACATACAAATAAATAAATAATATATACACAGTGGACTTTCTTTTAGGGTTGTGGATTTAGTTTCCTATCCCACCCTATCTTTATATTACTCATGGACACTCCACAGCTTTGGTAATGTTTCCCAGGAGTAATGGATCATGGACTTTTACCACCTTTATGAAAGAAAAACATAATTTATGTAAGAACTTACCTGATAAATTCATTTCTTTCATATTAGCAAGAGTCCATGAGCTAGTGACGTATGGGATATACATTCCTACCAGGAGGGGCAAAGTTTCCCAAACCTTAAAATGCCTATAAATACACCCCTCACCACACCCACAATTCAGTTTAACGAATAGCCAAGAAGTGGGGTGATAAGAAAGGAGCGAAAGCATCAAAAATTAGGAATTGGAATAATTGTGCTTTATACAAAAAAATCATAACCACCACAAAAAGGGTGGGCCTCATGGACTCTTGCTAATATGAAAGAAATGAATTTATCAGGTAAGTTCTTACATAAATTATGTTTTCTTTCATGTAATTAGCAAGAGCTAGTGACGTATGGGATAGCAGATACCCAAGATGTGGAACTTCCACGCAAGAGTCACTAGAGAGGGAGGGATAAAATAAAGACAGCCAATGCCGCTGAAACATTAATCCACTACCCAAATCAAAAGTTTCAATTTTTATAATGAAAAAAACTGAAGTTATAAGCAGAAGAATCAAACTGAAACAGCTGCCTGAAGTACTATTCTACCAAAAACTGCTTCTGAAGAAGAGAAAACATCAAAATGGTAGAATTTAGTAAAAGTATGCAAAGAAGACCAAGTCGTTGCTTTGCAAATCTGATCAACAGAAGCTTCATTCTTAAAAGTCCAGGAAGTAGAAACTGACCTAGTAGAATGAGCCGTAATCCTCTGAGGCGGGGATTAACCCGACTCCAAATAAGCAAGATGAATCAAAAAGCTTTAACCAAGATGCCAAAGAAATGGAAGAAGCCTTCTGACCTTTCCTAAAACCAGAAAAGATAACAAATAGACTAGAAATCTTTCTGAAATCTGAGTAGCTTCAACATAATTTCAAAACTCTTACCACATCCAAAGAATGTAAGAATCTCTCCAAAGAATTCTTAGTATTAGGACACAAGGAAGGGACAATAATTCCTCTACTAATGTTATTAAAATTCACAACTTTAGGTAAAAATTTAAATGAAGACAGCAAAACCACCTTATCCCGATGAAAAAATCAGAAAAAGGAGACTCACAAGAAAGAGCAGATAATTCAAAAACTGTTCTAGCTGAAGAGATGTCTAAAAGGAACAATACTTTCCATGAAAGTAATTTAAATGTCCAAAGAAATCATATGCTCAAACGGAAGAGCCTGTAAAGCCCTCAGAACCAAATTAAGACTCCAAGGAGGAGAAATTGGCTTAAATGACAGACTCGATATGACCCAAAGCCTGAACAAAACAATGAATAACAGAAAGATTAGCAAATTTTTCTGTGAAAACAGCACAGAAATTTGTTCTTGCAAGGAACTTGCAGACAAAAACCCTTATCTAAACCATCCTGAAGAAACTATAAAATCCTAGGAATTCTAAAAGAATGCCAAGAGAATTTATGAGAAGAGCATCAAGAGATGTAAATCTTTCAAACTCGATAATAAATCTTACTAGACATAGATTTACGAGCCTGCAACATAGTATTAATCACTGAGTCAGAGAAACTTCTATGACTAAGTACTAAGCGTTAAATCTCCATACCATCAAATTCATAATTTGAGTTCCTGATGGAAAAAATGAATGTTAAGATATAAGGTCTGGCCTTAATGGAAGTGACCAAGATTGGCAACTGGACATCCGAACAAGAACCATATACCAAAACCTGTGTGGCCATGCTGGAGCCACCAGCAACACAAAAGATTGCTCCCTTATGATTTTGAAAATCACTCTAAAAAGAAGAACCAGAGGCGAAAAAATATAGGCAGATTGATAACTCCAAGGAAGTGTCAATGCATACACTGCTTCCGCCAGAGGATCCCCGGACCTGAATAGGCCCCTGGGAAGTTCCTTGTTTAGATGAGATGCCATCAGATCTATTTCTGGAAGCCCTCACATCTGAACAATTTGAAAAAACACATCTGGGTAAAGAGACCATTCTCCCGGATGTAAAGCTTGATTGACAGAGATAATCCGCTTCCCAATTGTCTATACCTGGGAAATGGACCGCAGAAATTAGACAGGAGCTGTATTTAGCCCAAGCAAGTATCCGAGATACTTCTTTCACAGCCTAAGGACTGAGAGTCCCACCCTGATGATTGACATACGCCACAGTTGTGACATTGTCTGTCTGAAAAACAATAAACGTCTCTTTCTTCAAAAAGAAGCCAAAACTGAAGAACTCTGAAAAATGCACGGAGTTCCAAAATATCGATTGGTAATCTCGCCTCCTGAGATTTCCAAACCCCTTGTGCTGACAGAGATCCCCAGACAGCCTCCCAACCTAAAAGACTTGCATCTGTAGTGATCATGGTCCAGGTTGAATGAACCGAAGAGACCCGTAGAACTATATGATGGTGATCTAACCACCAAATCAAAGATAGTTGAACATTGGGATTCAAAGATATAAAAAGTGATATCCTAGAATCCTTGCACCATTAATTCAGTATAAAAAACTGGAAAGGTTTCTTATGAAAATGAGCAAAGGGAATAAAATCCAATGCTGCAGCCATAATACCTAAAACTTCCATGCATATAGCAACTGAAGGAAATAATAGAGACTGAAGGTTCCGACAAACGGAACCCAATAAAATTGTCACTTGTCTGCTAGAGACAAAGACATTGACACAATCTATCTGGAAACCTAAAAAAAGGTGACCCTTGTCTGAGGAATCAAGGAGCTTTTGATAAAAAGATCCTCTAACCATGTCTTGAAGAAACAACAAAAGTTGAATCATATGAGATTCCGCAGAACGAAAAGACTGAGCCAGTACCACGAGACCGTCCAAATAAGGAAACACTGAGAACCTTGAAAAGATTCTTAGAGCTGTCGCTAGACCAGAAGGAAAAGCAACAAATTGGTAATGCTTGTCAAAAAAAGAGAATCTCAGAAAATGAAAATAATCTGAATGAAAACAGAAAATGAAGATATGCATCTATTGTATCTATTCTAAACAAATAATGCCATCACTGACCAAAAAGGCAGAATAGACCATATAAACACCATTCTAAAAGATGGTATATTTTTTTTTTTATTTTTTTTTTTAAATATTTTTATTGAGGCAAACAAACAAATACAACAATTGTAAAATGAAGGATAACATTTCAAGAGCAATAATACAGGTCTATAATCTCATATAGTAGTATATCATTAAGCAAGACGTTAGCCAAGGCATTGTATTACCCTTCATCAATGCCTCTTATTTTAATGTTTAAACTCTCTAGCGCCTTCAATGAACTAGAGATCCTCTCATGGGATCTAATAACTGGGGCCTGTCTGAAGACAACTTTCGAGACTCCAAAGAGTCCTTATCATTAATTAGAAAAACTAAGAGGAGTGCCAGCTTAATCTAATCCTGGTTGAACTGCATGTAAACATTGTAAACTTTTATGCAGACACAGCAAACAAGGTAAGACATACTAAAATATAACTATGGACTGACATGCATACAGAAATTACAGGGATGGACAGTTTGCATGGTTTAGAACAACATGGCAACACTAGATATATAAATAATCACCACTGTGTCAGAAAAACATAGGTGCAAGAGTTATTTCCCACAAAGACTGGAGCACAGCATGCATAGAAATATAACTGTTCAGATTATTAGGGAATATGTTGAACTAACAGTTATATCTAACTTATAGGGGCAAACAAATTGCAGATAGAAAGACACATAAAAAACAGTCGTGCTGAACCATTCAGTGTTAAGATCCGAAGAGTCTAATTTACACTCACATAAATACAAACTAAGTCAAAGACTCCACGAACAGGGCAGAGGCTACGGAACTCTGCCAAAGATATTATGAAGGATAACTAATTATCCCTTACCCCTCCATGAAGGGGGGGGGGGGGTGAGAGGGGAAGGGAGGGGGAGAGGGAGGAGAGGGGAGAGAAGGGGGGTAGAAAGGGGGGGAGAAGGGGGGGAAGAGGGGGAGAAGAGGGAGAGAAGGGGGGGAAGAGGGGGAGAAGAGGGAGAGAAGGGGGGAGAGAAGGGGGAGGGAAGGGGGGGAGAGAGCTAGAAGTTCTCAAAATACACATAGTAAAGGCTCCCAGGGTGTTGGGCTTATTATCTATTATTATCTGTCTGTTAATACAATATACTTGGTTAAATTAACTCATGGTCAGGATATAAATGGGTCGCCATATGGTTAGAGATTGCCAAAGCCAAAAAGCTAATTCTGCTTCATATTTATGTGCGAGGAAATTGAATTCAGACTTCACATTGCTTCATCAAAGTTACCAACCTCTACTGGATATGTATATATTGATAGTACCTAGGTTAAAAAGAAACAAACAAGGAAAAAATGAGACTTTGAAAACATAAGCTTCTCATCCCAGAAGCACACAGTAGTCTATAAGAGGTGCTTCAGGAGTGCTTGAATTCATGCTGCAACTGATATATTCAGTGTGTACTAAAGTAGATAAGGTAGTAGTGTATTAGGTGAACTTAAATTCAAAGTAGGGGAAGGATTACTAGCTAAGTCAAATTCGCATTTATGTGTAGAGAGAGATAATTCAAATAGACAATGCTTCATCAAGGACACAATCCCCTTCTGCTAGTTCTGTATTGTAAAAGGTATTATCGTTGGGAACCGGGCTAAGTCTGCCATTATGTTTCCCCAGTTAAGAATAGCACATAGAGGAAAGACCTGGGGCACCAATGATCGCAGACTAACATTCAAACAGAGCAGGATTAGGTAACATAACTCTCAATGGCATTAACATAATCAGAAAAATAAAACAAAACCGTATCAAATTAAGCAAGCAGCCATAGCTAAAGAAAGTCATTACTTTGAAGTTCTCAGCCTACACCCAATCTACGGGAACAAGAACAATTGAAAAAAAAAGTTAGTCTCCAGACTGTAACCAGTGCGAGGAAGCAGGTGAGGTAGGTGGCCATGGGGACACTAAGACGGCTCAGATTGCCTCGTTTTTGTGTGAGAGCGGCACCAGCTTGTGGGGCATTGCCAGCTAGTGGAATAGATTGTGAGCCCCCTGATACCTTCACAGTTCCTCCGGATAGGTATGGGCTACACTCCGGGGAGCCGACCGCACTCCCCTAAGCGCCAGACCGCAACCCATTCCGGTCATGTTCCTCCGCTGCATGAACCTGCGTAGCAGCTCCACCATTGCGCACAATATCCTCTTGTTTCCTGGAGGCCGTAACTACCCCATCTGGGCCGCATCTCTGAAAGACCAATTCAACAGGGATATTTGGCTCGCACCTCAGCTCATGAGGACTCCCTTTCTTCCGTTCTATTTTAGCCCCAGCTGGCTGTAAACAGGTGAGTGCGTAGGAGGGGGATCCCTCAGAGGCCATCCTCAAATTCAGAGCCGTGCCTGACGATTTCTTGCTAGACTTAAGGTCCTCTCTCACTGCATTCACGGACAGTATAAGACCATCTAGCCTCCAACAAACCCCCCTCTCAAACTCCTCCATGTAGGTCTGCAGCACAGCAAATAAACTTCTCCATGGTAGGAGGAGAAGGGTCTAGTGCAGCTCTGGAACCGCTGTGTTATCTATCACGCTGCTCAAAGGGCTTCAGCAATAATTAGGCCCAATCTGCGTCAAAGATCCTTGTTCTCCTCAATTCTGGGAAATCCACTTCCAATTCCCCCAAATAACTGTGCAGACAGTTGTAGGGTACAGCTATAATGTGTAAATCACACTTGGGTAGGGTTTAGACTTAATAATTCCAGCAATATAGATGCCGTTTCTTGGAGCTCCAATACTATATGTCTGTTCTGTTTGGGTGCTAGCTCCGCCCCCCAAAAGATGGTATACTTATATGACAATTCAAAAAGATTTTCTATCTTTGGGATAATGAATAGTTTTGAATAAAACCCCCAAACCCTGTTCCTAAAAAGGAACTGGGATAAATACCCCAGAAAACTCCAGGTCTGAGCAGCGCCTTGAGCCCCAACGGGTGACCAGCCGCACTTCACAAGTACCCAATACATACAGGACTGAAACACACTTCAGGAAAGTGTGAGCCTTACTGGAATAGCTGGAATATGTTAGAGAAAAAAAATACTTCTCACAGACGGTTTTACTCTGAATCCTATTCTATATCCAAATCTAAGAAGTTTGGACCGAATTGAACCAAACAAATTTTAAAAAAAGTCTTAACCTGCCCCTTACCAGCTAAGCTGGAATAAGAACTGCACCTACATGCAAATTTGGGGAGCTGACTTTGATTTTTTAAATGGCTTAAATTGAATGAAGAAAACTTCCAATTATAAACATGTTACTTGGGGAAGAATTTAGAATTCCGTTCCTTAGTAAGAACAAAAACTAATAAAAGCTTAAAATTTAGCTTTAGAACTCAATCTTGAAGCCCAGAGTAACAGTTGAAGAATTGAATCCAATTGTGAACCAAATAATTGATTACCTTGGAAAAAAAGAAATATGGAATTTAGAAAATAGCTAAAGACATAGATTAAACTTCATTTGCGAAAATATCAAAAAAATTACGACACAAATGAAATTATTAGCATGTTGATCAACTTAACAATGCTAAACAAATCATAATCCGATACTTGTTGCACTAAAGTATCCAACCAGAAAGTTGAAGCAGTTGCAACATCAGCCAAATAAATTACAGGTCTAAGAAAAATACCTGAAAATAAATAATTTTCCTTATATAATATACAAGTTTCCCAAGGAAAAAAATAAATACTATTTGCTATAGGAATAGTAGAATGTTTAGCAAGAGTAGAGATAGCCCCATTAACTTGGGGAATCTTCCTCAAAACTTAAAACTAACTGCCGTCAAAGGATACAATTTAAAAACCTTAAAGAAGGAATAAAAGAAATTCCCGGCCTATTCCATTCCCTAGTATCAGGAACTGGAAAAAAAACCTCTGAAGAAACCACAGAAGGTTAATAAGCAGAATTTAAATGTTTGCTAGTCTTAAAATCAAAAGAACTAGTTACTTCAACATCCAAAATAATCAACACCTTTTCAAGAACAAATGTACTCTATTTAAAAATAAAAAAGTAGGTTTGTTAGTGTCAATATCTGATGAAGAATATTCTGAATGAGAAAAAACACCATCAGAGAAGGATAATTCAGTATGTTGTTGGTCATTTGAAACTTCATCAACTAAATGAGAAGTTTAAAAAAGACCTAAAAATTTTATTAGAAGGCGGGATAGCAGACAAAGCCTTTATAATAGAATCAGAAAAATATTCTTATAAATTCCTAAGTATATCTTGTACATAAGATGTAAAAAGAATAGCAATAGATAATGCATAAATACTAATGGACTCTGCATGTAAAAGTTTATCATAAAAACTTATTACAAACCATAGCTAAAGATAAACATTCATAACATTAAAATAAATGAACTTAGCTTTGGTAGGACTGATATCAGTCATCAGGAATCCCTCAGTATTTTCTGATACAGGAACAGTTTTTGAAATATCTTGCAATATGTAATAGAAAAAACAAACAAACAAAAAACAACAACATATAAAGCAAAATTATCAAATTCCTTAAATGACAGTTTCAGGAATGGGAAAAAAATGCAAACAGAACAGGCCTCTAGAAACCAGAAGCAACTAAAAAATGAGACTTAAATAATGTTAAAAATCTGGCGCCAAGAATGACGCCCACATATTTTTTGGCGCCAAAAACGTCTGCAACAAACACGAGAGCCAAAAACTACGTGAAAACCTCCGGCGTCAACTACGATGCCGGAAATGACGTCATTGACATCAGACAAACGTCAATCTCGCGCCAAAAAAGTCTTGCGCCAAAAATGACGCAATAAATTCCAAACCAGTACTGAAACGAGAATCAGTAGAGGTAATTGAATATAAGAGTATATCGTCGATCTGAAAAGGGAGGTAGAAGAAATCTCTACGACCGATAACAGAGAACCTATGAAATAGATCCCCTAGAGGAAGACCATTGTATTCAAATAGGCAATACTCTCTTCACATCCCTCTGACATTCACTGCACTCTGAGAGGAAAACCGGGCTTCAGCCTGCTGCGAAGCGCATATAAACGTAGAATCTAGCACAAACTTACTTCACCACCTCCATGGGAGGCAAAGTTTGTAAAACTGAATTGTGGGTGTGTTGAGGGGTGTATTTATAGGCATTTTAAGGTTTGGGAAACTTTGCCCCTCCTGGTAGGAATGTATATCCCATACGTCACTAGCTCATGGACTCTTGCTAATTACATGAAAGAAACATAATTTATGCTTACCTTATTAATTTATTTCATGTTGGCAAGCGGTTATGAGACTCACCCTGTTTTTTGGTGTTGCTTTTTTATGTTATGACACATCTATTTTCCAGGCTCCTATACTTTTTGCTCTTTATTTCTTTTCCATTTTTGCTTGACTATACATCAGACTAATTACCATAGAGGTGGGAGGAGTTATATAGAGGGGTTTAAAAAAAAAATAGATTGAAGTCAAATAGATGGAATTATCATGACCATCCTCATTGGCAGAAAAACTATCAGACAAAAAAATCTTTTAAAGAGATCAAGGTACAGATATCCCCTCAATTGGGCAAGTTGTATCGTCTCAGTGTTTCTAAAAGGATGAATTATCACGTGTTAAGTATCTAAACTCAATGATTCAATATAGGCTTCCCACTTAACACGAAACATAAAACCGTTTTGTTTGATCCAGTTTTTGGAACGTACTTTATTCAGGAAAGCTTCCAATCTAGGTTCTATTTTAGATTTCCAGTTAGTATGAATTAAATTTCTACTGACTAGAATAATCAAAATAATCCATCTGGTCAAAGAGCCATATTGCTTTCCTTTCACCATAAAAATAATATCAAAAACAGAGAAAGAATACTTAGTCTTATGTATTTTCTCAAACCAGTAAGATATTTTGAACCAATTTTTTTTAACTTTTGGGACAATTAAAAAAAAAAACCCAATGTAATATATTTGCGTCTTTAGATCTACATTATTACAACAATATGTATCTATGTTCTTCCATCTAGACCTATCCAAAGGTGTTAGATAAGAATAATAGATGGGTATGAGATTCCGGACAAGTCTTAATGTTTGTAAAACAAATTACTGCAGTTATTTTTCAATAGCCACACTCCACCCACCATTTGCCTTATTTGGGGGAATCAATTTGAGCTTTAGTCCACAAACAACAAGTAAAGGTCATAAAGTTACATAAATTTACATAAAAGGGGCAAAATAAATAATGCAAATATGTTGAAAAGTTGTTTCATTATGCATAACTAAACATTTTATATAAATTGAATCAAGGTGCTTACTGTGCTTGAAGCGGCTCAGTGGTGACTTTTTTATGCTTACCTGATAAATTTGTTTCTTTTTAGACACGATGAGTCCACGGATCACATTCATTACTTATGGGATATTCACCTCCTGGTCAGCAGGAGGAGGCAAAGAGCACCACAGCAGAGCTGTTAAATAGCTTCTCCCTTCCCTCTCACTCTAGTCATTCGACCGAAGTTAGGAAGAGAAAGGAAAAGCCAAGGTGCAGAGGTGTCTAAAGTTTATAATAATTAACAACTTGTCTAAAAGAACAGGGCGGGCCGTGGACTCATCGTGTTTAAAAAGAAACAAATTTATCAGGTAAGCATACATTTTCTTTTCTTTTTAAAGACACGATGAGTCCACGGATCATCTTCATTACGTATGGGATACAATACCCAAGCTAGAGGACACAGATGATACGGGAGGGACAAGACAGGGAACCTAAACGGAAGGCACCACTGCTTGAAGAACCTTTCTCCCAAAAGTGACCTCTGCTGAGGCAAAAGTGTCAAATTTATAGAATTTTGAAAAAGTGTGAAGAGAGGACCAAGTTGCAGCCTTGCAAATCTGTTCCACGGAAGCTTCATTTTTGAATGCCCATGAGGAAGCAACGGCCCTAGTGGAAAGAGCCGTAATCCTCTCAGGAGGCTGCTGTCCAGCAGTCTCATATGCAAAACAGATGATACTCCTCAGCCAAAAAGAAAGAGGTAGCCGTAGCTTTCTGACCTCTATGTTTTCCAGAAAGAATGACAAACAAAGAAGAGGACTGACGAAAGTCCTTAGTCGCTTGTAACTAAAATTTTAAAGCACGGACGACGTCCAAATTGTGCAGAAGTTCTTTCTGAGAAGGATTAGGACACAAGGACGGAGCAACAATCTCCTGATTAATGTTCCTGTCTGAAACAACCTTAGGAAGAAAACCTAGTTTAGTACGTAAAACTACCTTATCTGAATGGAAAATAAGGTAAGGCAAAGTGTATTGCAATGCTGAGAGCTCAGACACTCTATGAGCTGAACAAATAGCAACAAGAAATAAAACTTTCCAAGATAACAACTTAATATCTAAGGAATGCATAGGCTCAAACGGAGCCCCTTGAAGAACTTTGAGAACTAAATTCAGACTCCATGGAGGAGTAACTGGTTTGAACACAGGCCTGATCCTAACCAGGGCATAACAAAATGATTGTACATATGGGACCTCTGCCAGTCATTTGTGTAACAAAACAGATAAGGCAGAGATTTGACCCTTTAGGGAACTTGTCGATAAACCCTTCTCAAAACTTTCTTGGAGAAAAGACAAAATTCTGGGAATCCTCACTCTACTCCATGAGTAGCCCTTGGATTCACACCAATAGAGATATTTACGCCATATCTTATGGTAAATCTTTCTAGTTACAGTCTTACGAGCCTGAATCATGGTCTCTATGACCGAATCAGAAAACCCCCACTTGGATAAGATTAAGCGTTCAATCTCCAAGCAGTCCGCTTCAGAGAAACTAGATTTGGATAAAGGAAGGGCCCTTGAATGATTAGGTTCTTCCTCAACGGAAGTCTCCAAGATGGCAGGGATGACATGTCCACCAGATCTGCATACCAAATCCTGCGAGGCCAATGAGGATCACCAATGCCTTCTCCTGCTTGATTCGAGCAATGACCAGAGGAAGAAATGCAAACGGGGGAAATAGGTATGTAAGGCTGAATTACCAAGGAACCGCCAGAGCATCTATCAGTTCCGCCTGGGGATCCCTGGACCTCGACCCATATCTTGGGAGCTTGGCATTCTAACGAGATGCCATGAGATCTAACTCCGGCCGACCCCATTTGAGAATCAGGTTGGAGAACACTTCCGGATGGAGTTCCCATTCTCCCGGATGAAAAGTCTGTCTGCTCAGAAAGTCCGGCTCCCAGTTGTCCACCCCTGGGATATGGATCGCTGACAGATGGCCAGATTGGGCCTCCGCCCACCGGATTATCTTGGCTACCTCGGTCATCGCTAAGGAACTCCTCTTTCCTACCTATTGATTGATGTAAGCCACTGACGTTATGTGGTCCAACTGGAATCTGATAAACTGGGCCGAAGCCAACTGGGGCCAGGCCAGAAGAGCATTGAAGATCGCTCTTAGTTCCAGGATGTTTATAGGAAAGAACAGACTCTGCCTGAGTCCATACTTCCTGAGCCTTTAGGGAACCCCAGACAGCTCCCCACCCTAGAAGGCTGGCGTCCATTGTCACAATCACCCAGGATGGTCTGCGAAAGCAGGTTCCCTGGGATACATGATCCAGAGACAACCACCATTGAAGAGAGTCCCTCGTCTCCTGTTCCAGGGTTATTAGAGGAGACAAATCTGCATAAACTCCATTCCACTGCCTGAGCATATTTAACTGCAGAGGCCTAAGATGGAACCGAGCAAACAGAATGATGTCCATTGCCGCCATCATAAGTCCGATTACTTCTATGCACTGAGCCACTGACGGCCGAGGAATGGACTAAAGGGCTGAACAGTCATCTAGAATCTTTGATTTCCTGACCTCTGTCAGAAAAATCTTCATAGATATAGAATCGATTAGAGTTCCCAAGAAAGTCACCCTTGTCTTCGGGACTAAGGAACTCTTTTCCAGATTTACCTTCCACCCGTGAGTTCTCAGGAAGCATAGCACAACGTCGGTATGAGATCTTGCTTGTTGACAAGATGGCGCCTGGATTAGAATATTGTCCAGATAAGGTGCCACCGCAATGCCCCGTGGTCTTAAAACCACCAGCAGAGACCCCAGAACCTTTGTGAAAATTCTGGGTGCCGTGGCCAGACCGAAAGGAAGAGCCACAAACTGAAAGTGTTTGTCCAGAAAGGCAAACCTCAGGAACCTGTGATAATCTCTGTAGATAGGAACATGAAGATATGCATGCTTTAAATCCACTGTCGTCATAAATTGACCCTCCTGGATCAATGGAAGAATGGTACGAATAGTTTCCATCTTGAATGATGGAACTCTAAGAAACTTGTTTAGACTCTTGAGGTCTAAGATAGGTCTGAAGGTTCCCTCCTCTTTTGGAACTACTAACAGATTTGAATAAAAACCCTGCCCGTTTTCCTGTACAGGAACGGGAATAATTACTCCCAGGGAGGAGAGGTCTCTAACACAATGTAAGAACGCCTCTCTTTTTATCTGGTTTGCAAATAATCTTGAAAGAAGAAATCTTCCTCGGGGAGGAAAATTTTTGAACTCCAGTTTGTATCCCTGAGACACTATTTCTATAGCCCAGGGATCCTGATTGTCTCGAATCCAAGCCTGAACGAAGAAGGAAAGTCTGCCCCCTACCAGATCCGGTCCCGGATCGGGGGCATGCCCTTCATGCTGTTTTGGATTTAAACTTATATAAAAAATCAGTGCGCCAAGTACCTGTATATAAATTATATATACATATAGTGCATCAAAATTAAAAACACCTATGCATATATATACAAAAGTGACAACTGCGAAATAAAAACAGTGTAGTTATAAACCCAGTCAAACCAAACCAATGGTGCAGATGATGGGAAAGTTGTAATAGACAGTTCATCTAGTCCATAATCCAAATCCTGAAATCTGGAACGGATGGCAGGCTGCTTCTTCGAATTTCTTGTTGGTGTCCCAAGATGTTAAACTCTGCAGAAGTGAATGATAAAAAAAGAAGGCGCCACCATAGTGCACAATCAGATGTGTATAACACGCCAGTTAAACAAGTAAGACCGTACTTACAAGCTGTAAGACACTTGAGAAGTGTCACAAACGCCTTCTGGACTGTTGTGGAGTCGTCCAGCTAACTCACACTGGTTGATCTCAGAAATCCTCTGGGATGTGAGGGCGGCGATGGCAAAAAGAAACCAGCATCCAGCAGCAGAAGTTCCACAGAGCCGGCTCGTCCTGTACTATCCACTATTGTTGTAGATACATTTGTGGATACAATGTATCAGATGGATCGATTAGATGAGTAAATAAATGAATAAAAGATACTTCGTGGCAAAAGTCTTGTAAAAGCAAACAGACTTTATTTGGGGTACATAAGCACAACGTTTCTCGGTCTCTCCTGACCGTTTCCTCAGGTGCAATATACATAATAGTTTAAACCACAAACTTTTATTGCCGCATTCTCGGCGTCCTCTGAAGTGAACAGCGCATGCGTGAGGGTGTGACCACTGATAGAGTTTCCATTGGTCGCTGATATCCAATGATAAGAGCAGTAATATTCAAGCCTCTGTGTAAAATCAATAGCGTGAGTAAAAAGCTGCTCTTGATGGCAAACAACCACAATCAGGCCGTACATCGCTCAACTGTCTGAGCATATCAAAAAAATGTGTATCTTGAAATATGTATAAAATATATCAAATGTATTAAGGAATATATTAATACATTGAATAAGTATATATGTATATACACAGGGTAAAATAAAATAAAAATTAGCCATTCGGTCGCTCTTAGTGGTGACACCCACAGCGCAACTCAAATCCTAAAGCTAAACAGGTTGAACCAGAGGGTCTCTCTGTCAGGTTACAAGTAGTATAGATAAAGCACTATTACTTAATATACAACTCGTTTCATAAAACTATAGATTAGAACCTCATATAAAAAGCCTATAAAATGCAGTTTTTTTAAAAAACATATGTTCATACTCTTAAAACATAGGCAGAGTTCAAAATCAAATAAAGACACAAATGTAGCATAACTTACTATTGGACTAAATAAATATATGTAAATATAATACACCCTAAAAACATATATAGAAATATATATATACACATATATGCATATACACATGTACAAAAAGATATAAATAAAGGTATAAATATAACCATACATGCATATATGTATATACACACGTCACATACCCACTAAGTACAAATAAGTCAACAATACAAATGGCATCAACAGTGAAATACAATATGTCTGTCATATAATAGTAATATAATACATCTGTATTGTTAACACTTAGTGTAATCAACGTCCCAGAGGGCCATAGTGATAGGTTTATCCACAAACAGCCCTATGAGTGTAATCAACAAAGTGTAAACTAAAAAATATGTTAAAAAATATATTATTAAAATAACAATAAAATTAAAACTTAGTTTAAAGCTGCCATATCAATGTTGGCATTGAGTCCACCGGGGGACAAACTTTTGAGTTTCCATATCCAAAAGGTCTCCCTTTGTCTCAAATATAGAAACCTATTTCTGCCCCACTTGGGTAGGATCTGTTCTAATGGAAATATGGAAAAGCAATCAGATGATGTGGAATGGCAATGACTAGCATGTTTGGGGACACTGTGGTTTTTTATATTATTCTCTATATTTCTTTTATGTTCCCCCCACCTCTTTTTCACGTGTGACTCTCCCTTTGTTGTCTATCTCTTGGAGTGTGTTTGTGGGGTCCAATACGTGGGGAGGACCTCCAGGCCGGTTCCACCTTTGGAACCGTTTGCCAAGCTTCCCTGACAGCGTCAGCTATTGGAAACATCTTTTTGAAAATAGGAGAAGGAGAGAAGGGAATACCTGGTCTCTCCCATTCCTTAGAAACAATCTCCAAAGCTCGCTTCGGCACCGGGAAAACATCTGAGTAAGAAGGAACTTCGAAATATCTGTCCAATTTACTCGACTTCGCAGGAACGACCACTACTGTGGAATCACAGTCATCTAAAGTAACCAAAACCTCCCTGAGTAACAGGCGGAGGTGTTCTAGTTTAAACCTGAAAGAGACAACCTCTGAATCAGTCAAAGACAATGAACTCTCTGAGCAGCATCCGCTTTTGAAAACTTTTGTTCATGAAAAATTTTCTCTCTATAGCTTAAAGCCCTCTCAATACATGAGGGACAAAAAGGAATTGGTGGTTCAACATTGGCATCCAAACACATGGCGCAAGTAACATTTTGCACAGCTTCTATATCCATATTAAAGAACAGAAAAATAATGTAATAACTAAAAAAAAATGTATTACAATAAACTGTTACTGGCCCTTTAAAATTTAAAACTAAACGTTTTTACTGCAGGGAAAAAATGTGTTGCAAAATAAAAAATTTAAACAGAATACCTTGACTTTTTTAAATGTCTAACAAGATACTGTGCCTTTAAATTTTAAACGGAAACTATTTTACTGCTTTAAAGAAAAAACTTATCTCTAGATAAATAAACATTTTTATTGCTCACAACAGTCAGACACCTCTACGCCTCAGCAGCTTTGTGAGGCGCCTACCTGCCGACCGGTCTCACTGCAATGTCCCAACGGTGCAGAAGATAAGGTCTCTAGAGCGCTAACAACTGCTTGCCTGTTCTGCTGAAAAACCATGCAGTTCTAGTGCGATACTGATTCTGAGAGAAAAGTCGCCCCACAGCTAAACCGGAACAGCTCTGTGTACCAGACAAGTTGAAAACTGTGCAGCGTAATAGCAAGCACGCGAAAATAACAGCCCCGCCCATCGTGGGCGTTAACAATACACACAACCAGAACGGCTTCATTTTTATAAAAATTAAACCGATAGTGACATAAGCTTAACTCCAAGCCCAAGTGCCTGTACGTATGCTGCCATGAAAAACACCCTCCATACACAGAGAGCCTGATGTCCCATACAAAAAGCCCCATTTCTGAGCCTTATATGTGATAAAGGTATAATCAAAGTGCCCACTTTCCTCTGAGTCTGTATTCCTTCCCAGAATAAAAAAGTCAGCACTTTCCTTAATGCTGTCCCGACAGGAGGACAGCCCAACAGGTTTAAGAGGTCCTCTCCCTCCTATAGCCCTGTGGAAAATGATAAGGCCTGAGTTAGACTTGCTTATGCCATCAGGATAAGGGCAGCATAAATGTATGGGAGGCGCAGTGAGAATAATGTCCCACCAGTTCCCATTGCTCTAAAGCCACCAAGAGCTCTACTGAAGAGACTAGGCTACACCCTAGAACAAAGCAGCACAATCTTGCACTACTTTAAAAATAATAAACTCTTGATTGAAAAATCTATTCTAACACCTAACTTTACCTCTTCCTAGCACTAACGTAGGCAAAGAGAATGACTAGAGTGGGAGGGAAGGGAGGAGCTATTTAACAGCTCTGCTGTTGTGCTCTTTGCCTCCTCCTGCTGACCAGGAGGTGAATATCCCATAAGTAATCAAGATGATCCGTGGACTCATCGTGTCTTTAAAAAGAAAATTTATGCTTACCTGATAAATTTATTTCTTTTTTGACACGATGAGTCCACGGATCATCTTAATTACTAATGGGATATTAACCTCCTGGTCAGCAGGAGGAGGCAAAGAGCACCACAACAGAGCTGTTAAATAGCTCCTCCCTTCCCTCCCACTCCAGTCATTCGACCGAATTTAGGAAGAGAAAGGAAAAGCCAAGGTGCAGAGGTGTCTGAAGTTTACAATAACCCACAACCTGTTTATAAGGACAGGGCGGGGAGTGGACTCATTGTGTCAAAAAAGAAATAAATTTATCAGGTAAGCTTAAATTTTCTTTTCTTTTTTAAGACACGATGAGTCCACGGATCATCTTAATTACTAATGGGATTCAATACCCAAGCTAGAGTACACAGATGATACGGGAGGGACAAGACAGGGAACCTAAACGAAAGGCACCACTGCTTGAAAAACCTTCCTCCCAAAAGTGGCCTCAGCCGTGGCAAAAGTATCAAATTTGTATAATATTGAAAAGTGTGAAGAGAGGACCAAGTTGCATCCTTGCAAATCTGTTCCACAGAAGCTTCGTTCTTGAACGCCCATGAGGAAACAACAACCCTTGTGGAATGAGCCGTAACTCTCTCTGGAGGCTGCTGTCCAGCAGTCTCATATGCAAAACGTATGATTCTCTTCAGCAAAAAGAAAGAGAAGTAGCCACAAAGAAGAAGACTGACGAAAGTCCTTAGACGCCTGCAGGTATGGACCACGTCCAAATTGTGCAGAAGTCGTTCCTTTTTGAGAAGGATTAGAACACAAAGAAGGAACAACAATCTCCTGATTAATGTTCCGATCATAAACTGCTGTTGGAAGAAATCCTAATTTAGTAAGTAAAACTACCTTATCTGAATGGAAAATAAGATAAGGAGACTCTAACTGTAATGCCGAGAGCTCTGACACTCTACGAGCTGAAGAAATCGCAACAAGAAACAAAACTTTCCAAGATAATATTTTAATATCTAAGGAATGCATAGGCTCAAACGTAGCCCCTTGAAGAACTTTGAGAACTAAGCAAGACTCCATGGAGGAGTAACTGGTTTGAACACAGGCATGATTCTGAGCAAGGCCTGACAAAAGGATTGTACATCTGGGACATCCGCCAGACATTTGAGTAACAAAATTGACAAGGCCGAGATTTGACCCTTTAGGGAACTCGTCGATAAACCCTTCTCAAAACCCTCTTGGGGAAAAGACAAAATTCTAGGAATCCTAACTCTACTCCATGAGTAGCCCTTGGATTCACACCAATAAAGAAATCTACGCCATATCTTATGGTAAATCTTTCTAGTTACAGGCTTACGAGGCTGAATCATGGTCTCTATGACTGAGTCAGAAAAACCCGCTTGGACAAAATTAAGCGTTCAATCTCCAAGCAGTCAGCTTCAGAGAAACTAGATAGGGGTGAAGGAAGGGCCCTTGAATTATAAGGTCCTTCCTCAACGGAAGTCTCCAAGGTGGCAGAGATGACATGTCCACCAGATCAGCATACCAAATCCTGCGAGGCCAAGCCGGAGCAATGAGAATCACCGACACCCTCTCCTGTTTGATTCGAGCAAAGATCAGAGGAAGAAGCGCAAATGGAAGAAATAGGTATGCTAGACTGAAGGTCTAAGGAACCACCAGAGCATCTATCAGTTCCGAATGGGGATCCCTCGATATCTCGGGATCTTGGCATTCTGTCGAGATACCATGAGATCTAACTCTGGCTGACCCCATTTGAGAATCAGTCTGGAAAACACTTCCGAATGGAGTTCCCACTCCTCCGGATGAAATGTCTGCCTGCTCAGAAAGACCGCCTCCCAGTTGACCACTCCTGGGATGTGGATCACCGACAGATAGCAAGAATGGGCCTCCGCCCACTGAATTATCTTGGTTACCTACGTCATCGCTAAGGAACTCCACATTCCTCCCTGATGATTGATGTAAGCCACTGAAGTTATGTTGGAACCTGATAAACTGGGCCGAGGCTAACTGAGGCCAGGCCAGAAGAGCATTGAAGATCGTTCTCAGTACCAGGATGTTTACAGGAAGAACCAACTCTGACAGAGTTCAAACTCCTTGAGCCTTTAGGGAACCCCAGACAGCTCCCCACCCTAGAAGGCTGGCGTCTGTTGTCACAATCACCCAGGATGATCCGCGAAAGCAGGTTCCCTGGAAGAGATGATCCAGAGACAACCACCATTGAAGCGAGTCCCTCGTCTCCTGCTCCAGGGTTATTCGAGGAGACAAGTCTGCATAGTCTCTGTTCCATTGCCTGAGCATGCTTAACTGCAGAAGTCTGAGGTGGAACCGAACAAAACGGGATGATGGCCATAGCCGCCACCATCAGGACGATTACCTCCATTCACTAGGCCACTGACGGCCAAGGAGTGGACTGAAGGGCTAGACAAGTATCGACAAACTTTGATTTCCTGACTTCTGTCAGAAAAATCTTCATAGATATGGAATCTATTATGGTTCCCAAGAAAGTCACCCTTGTATTTGGGACTAAGGAACTCTTTCCAAAATTACCTTCCACCCGTGAGTTCTCAGGAAAGATAACACCATGTCAGAATGGGATCTTGCTTGTTGAAAAGATGGTGCCTGGACAAGAATATCGTCCAGATAAGGCGCCACCCCAATGCCCCGTGGCCTTAGAACCGCCAGTAGAGACCCCAGAACCTTTGTGAAGATTCTGGGAGCCGTGGCCAGACCGAAAAGAAGAGTCACGAACTGGAAGTGTTTGTCTAGAAAGGCAAACCTTAGGAACTTGTGATGATCCCTGTGGATAGGAACATGTAGCTATGCGTCCTTTAAATCCACTGTTGTCATAAATTGACCCACCTGGATCAATGGAAGAACGGAATGAATAGTTTCCATCTTGAAAGACGGAACCCTGAGAAATTTGTTTAAACTCCTGAGGTCTAAAATTGGTCTGAAGGTTCCCTCCTTATTGGGAACTACGAACAGATTGGAATAAAAACCCTGCCCCTGTTCCTGTGGAACGGGAACAATCACTCCCAGGGCAGAGAGGTCTCCTACACAATGTAAGAACGCCTCTCTCTTTGTCTGGTCTGCAGATAATCTTGAAAGTAGAAACCTGCCTCTGGCAGGAAAACCTTTGAACTCCAATTTGTACCCCTGAGACACAATTTCTATAGCCTAGGGATCCTGACCGACCCGAACCCAATCCTGAACGAAGAAGGAAAGTCTGCCCCCTACCAGATCCGGATCGGGGGCATGCCCTTCATACTGTCTTGGATTGTTTATTCTTGTTCCAAGACTCTGTCGTCCAATTTGTTTGTTTCTCATATCTTGAGGGAGAAGATGACCCCTACCTCCCATGATATCAGAGATTATTTCCTTCAAGCCCAGTCCAAACAAGGTCTTCCCCTTGTAAGGAATCGCTAAAAGCTTAGACTTAGAGGATACATCCGCAGACCAAGGTTTTAACCAAAAGACTCTGCGAGCTAGAACAGAGAAACCTGAAATCTTTGCTCCCAATTGATACCTTAAAAGGAAGCATCCGTAATAAAGGAATTAGCCAATTTAAGAGCTGTTATCCTATCCTGGTTTTCATCCAGGGGAATGTCAGTCCTAATAGCATCAGGTAATGCATCAACCAATATGCCGTCGAACCAGTGACGTTAGCAATGTACACAGCTGGCTGCCATTGGAAGCCCTGGTGTACCTCTGAGTAACCCCTCTAATTTCTGGTCCACAGGATCTTTGAAGCACAACTATCCTCTAAGGGTATAGTAGTTCTCTTAGCTAAGGTGAAAACAGCTCGTTCCACCTTGGGGACATTTTTTTTTGCAGGATTAACTACGACCATGGAATCGCTGTCATCCAAAGTAGCTAAAACCTCTTTGAGTAACGGACGGAGATGTTCTAGCTTAAACCTGAAAGGTACAACTTCAGTATCAGCAAGAAGAATTACACTGTGTCAGAAACCTCGCTTGCTGAATGCCTGTCTGTCCTCTAATGCTTTCCCTGCAACATTGGAAAAGCCGACAACGCATCAGAAGACATGAGAGGAGCATAACCCAGAATGAGTTATAGAGGAAGCGCAGGGCACTGCATGGGAGGGCAATAAAATGTTGGGACTCCTGAGGAGAAAACTGCTTATGTTGAACATTGTCATTAGATTTCTGAACAACCTCCTCTTTGGGAAATGTCTCAGAAAAAAAGACTATCCCTAAGGATTAACTTCCTCTCATACATGAGGAATAGAAAAGGGATTGGTGGTTCATTGTCATCAACACAAAAAACAAGTGACCCTCTGCATGACCTCTTGGTCCATTCTGAACCAAGATATCAAAGAAAAATTAAAATTTTTAATAAAAATTCCAATACGTTACTATCACTTAAAATGGTAACTTTTTATTTTTTTTATTTCTTATTTTGTGTAAATCGGCCAGAAAAGCTTAAATAGCCTTGCAAGTTACCAGTACACCTCAGCAGGGAACTGCTGAGGTGCCTGCCTGACCAATAAAACTAACTCCTCTCTGAGCAGTATGGTCAGATCTGAAACTCCACTGCAACAGCGGAAGACAGTCTCCGGTCCTAATTACGCATTAAATAATAAAGGATGCGTAATAGGACAAGTAACTGTACCACTTCCTTTCAGACTCACCGAAAGAGAAGGCGCGCTATGCAAATGTCGCCTCCCCTAGTACCAGTGCCACCCGTCGTGGGCGTTGACAATACAGTCATCTCCCGGTCGGCATTTTTGTTGTACATGTAACCACCGGGAGATGTGACCACCGCAATCGCCAGATAGCCCTACTTAATAAATATAAAGAGCCCAATTGCGCCCATTGTGGGCGATGTCAATACAGTTACCTCCAGGTCGGCATGTCTGTATGTGTAACCGCCGGGAGATGTGAACCACAATTGCTTTTTAAAATAGCTGTAACTAGCCAGAGCGATGTGTCTGATACTGCAGCCTTGAGATCAGATAGAGATCCTGTTGCAGTTTTCCCCAGTGCCTGCGTCTAGCTGTCACATATAGTCTCCTGAGCAAAAAGGAGAATTCATGCTTGATAAATATAAAGTGTCCAACTCCTTAAGGGCTTCATTTTATGTCCATTCTCACAAAATAAGTGTCTAACTTCTTCTGAGTCTTTCTTTTTCTAACCCCAGAAATAAAAGTCAGCACTTACCTCATTCTGCCCAACAGCAAAGGCAGCTCCCAGGCTTGAGAGGTCCTCTCCCTCACATGGGCCTGTGAAATAAGAGAAAATACTGAGTAATATCCCTCAGATTTTTCAGGGTTAGGGCAGCATAAATGTATGGGAGGCACAGTGAGAATTATGTCCCACAAGTTCCCATTGCTCTAAAGCCACCAAAGCTCTACTGTAGAGACTGATATGGACTATGGCTACACCCTAGAACAAAGCAGCACACTCTGGCACTACTTTAAAAAGAGAAAAGATTCTTCAGTCAAGAGTTTATTAACACCTCACTTTACCTCTTCCTATCACTAACGTAGGCAAAGAGAATGACTAGAGTGGGAGGGAAGGGAGGAGCTATTTAACATCTCTGCTGTGGTGCTCTTTGCCTCCTCCTGCTGACCAGGAGGTGAATATTCCATTAGTAATTAAGATGATCCATGGACTCATCGTGTCTTAAAAAAGAAAATAAATGACTTATTTGAATCAGGGTTTATGTAACATGCAGTATTAAAATGAACAAGTTTTCTCTGTGAAAAAAATCACAAAAAGACAAAGGCGCCTCCTAGTGTAATACAGTTGGTGAAAGAGATTTGATAGGTAATCAAAAAGTTACTCACAAGTGGAGCAGCACCCAATTGTGCTAAATCAAACAGACTGGGATCTCACAGTGTCCCAGCTCACTGACACTGCAAGGAAACTGGTTTCTCCAATGTCTTGCCGGACTGACAGAGCTCAGACTCTCACAAAGAGGTTTACATAAAACCAAATTTTATTAATAAAATAAAAATCTCAGTGTCTCATGACACTAGATATTAAAAGAACAAGCAACGCGTTTCTCAGACTGCTGAAAACAGCCTGATGAAACAGACAGCAGTCTGAGAAACGCGTTGCTTGTTCTTTTAATATCTAGTGTCATGAGACACTGAGATTTTTATTTTATTAATAAAATTTGGTTTTATGTAAACCTCTTTGTGAGAGTCTGAGCTCTGTCAGTCCGGCAAGACATTGGAGAAACCAGTTTCCTTGCAGTGTCAGTGAGCTGGGACACTGTGAGATCCCAGTCTGTTTGATTTAGCACAATTGGGTGCTGCTCCACTTGTGAGTAACTTTTTGATTACCTATCAAATCTCTTTCACCAACTGTATTACACTAGGAGGCGCCTTTGTCTTTTTGTGATTTAGATCTTAGATCCTGATTTCCCTGACAAAGCAGCTGACTCCAGTCATCATCTGTGTTCCTGATCATTGATCATCCTGGTATTTGATCACATTCATCATTTGGGACTATTCCCACCCCAATTGGGACATTTACCATCTATATAACATTGCAGAAGAAGACAGCATTTCCAGATAAGAACCTTTCAGGAATTTCTTATTACTGTATTTGTTATTATTTGTGTTGTATCCTATGTTTCTCATAGTCCCATATTTATAAGAATTGTTTCACTTTTGTTTACATTATTCCGTATAGTATATTTTATTATAGTTATTATATGTAATATCTTGTTCTCTTCTCTCTTAGCCTATTTACATAATAATCATATAAGGTCCTGTGCGCCCCCTAGTAGTAACACACCCTTAGTGTTACTGATTGTTTCTTTTGACAGTATTAAAATGAATATATATTTAATACATAGATGTTCTTTTATCAAAAGCAAAGAGCAAAATTCAAAAGCTACCATTTCAGCTTGACAAACAGACTCCCATAAAAAGCAGACAAGACCAGAAATATTATGATCACATTTTTATTCTAAATGGAAATACAAAACTACTGACCAGTGGTAGTGCTTATTTTTTTCAAAAGCCATTTTACAAGTTGAACACAGATGAACATATAACATGCTTTAATAGACAAAACATTTCATTCTTTTATGTTACAACATTCCATCTCTTTGGCATTCTAAGCCAAACCACCTAGAAAATAAAATGTGCAGCTATGCAATCATCATTTTTAATTACATACAGAGGATCAACATACGAAATCATTAAACCAATATATATATATATATATATATATATATATATATATATATATATATATATATATATATATATATATATTTTAGATGTTTATTCACATTTTTCTTTGTTGGTTCTGGCTGTTCTTCGTTATCTAACACTGGTCATACTGATTATTTTTTTATTTAACAGTCTAGATTTATTTAAAAATATAACAATACAAAAAAAATAAAGCATTGGTGTTAAAATAACAGGCGTGCATAAAAAAATGAGTCCAGTTTACAAGATCATTATAACTAGCAAACAAAAACAAAATGAAATTTAGGAAAAATAAACTGTATTGACTCTTTTTCAAGACTTTTCATAGAAAGGTGAAACTTCCAAAGAATGTGTTGCTACTGTTCTTATAGTGAAAAGGTTTATCAAAGTATGTAGTTAAAATACAGAACATTAAACAACTTCAACTCTAAAGCTGTGACCCACAAATAAATGCTTTTAAAAAAAATGTCTATACACATGATAATGAAGTCACAATTTTGTGTATAAGAGGTCATTGATTGGTATTATGGCTATTAAGGATATGCCACAAATTGTTATGACTTCATTGTATACATACCAGTTACAAATGTAAATGTGTGAAGATATAAAGTCATAACTATTATCATGACACGTGTAAAATGGTGGATATTGCTGTTCTATAAACCACTCTACAACTGGAGGCCCTATCAGGAGTTAAAGAAACGCATTCTCTGATTAGTTAAAGCATGTCAATTTTTTAATTACTGACTATATTATTCAGTGATCTCCACAAGAGTTTTGCCAGCTGGGTGGCATTATGAAGTAGCTAGGTCGGGGGGGGGGGGGGGCAGTGAAATACTTTGCAATATTATAATATTTTCTGTTATTTATAAATGTTATGTAAAGAGCCATGATACCCAAATGTTGAAACACTTGGAAGTGACTAGAAAATACCACCTGAACATCTCTATGTAAATAAGAAATATATTTTACCTCTAAATGTCCTAAGTATTCAAACCCCATTGTAAGCAGCAAATCAGTATGCCTGTCCCGGGACAGGCAATGGAGCGAGCCTCAAGCACACTCATGTTATTTCCCTATTCAGTTTAAGGAAGTTTACTATGAAATCTCATGCGAGTTAAATGAAATCTCATGAGACCACAGTAAAAGAGTCCATGACCTCAGCACTGATGATGCTGAATGGCTGCTATTCATTTCTTCTTTTTTTTTACCTGCAGCTGGGCAGTAACTGAAATATAGCTTTTTACACAGAACTTACTCTGGTGAGCTGAGGAAATTGTGAGGTAAAATATCTTCCTTTTTTTGCATAGAGATTCTCAATTGATATTTTCCTGTCAGCTTTTAACAGTTATGGTGCATCACTTTCAAGTGACTTAGCATATGGGTATTATGTCCCTTTAAGCTATCCAAAGCACCAATTAATAGCATAATTAAACATAAATTGGTTTCATGATAATTTGGGCAACAAACTTTGAAAAAAGTTGTAATATTAGCTAATTGTAGCTTACATTATAGCCAGGTGGTTTGTCCATTAAATAGATCCTGGGGAGAACACAACTATTACTATATGTTTATCTCCAGCAAGAGGGTTAAAGGGACACTGAACCCATTTTTTTTCTTTTGTAATTCAGAAAGAGCATGCTATTTTAAGCAACTTTCTAATTTGCTCCTATTATCAATTTTTCTTCATTCTCTTGCTATCTTTATTTGAAAAAGAAGGCATCTAAGCTTTTTTTGGTTTCAGTACTCTGGACAGCACTTTTTATTGGTGGATGAATTTATCCACCAATCAGCAAGGACAACCCAGATTGTTCACCAAAAATGGGCCGGCATCTAAACTTACATTCGTGTATTTCAAATGAAGATACCAAGAGAATGAAGAAAATTTGATAATAGGAGTAAATTAGAAAGTTGCTTAAAATTTCATGCTCTATCTGAATCACGAAAGAAAAAAATTTGGGTACAGTGTCCCTTTAAACATACAGCCAGTGATTGGTGGGTAGTGCTACTGCCTCTTCCAATTGGCTGAGCATGTTAAAAACAGTCGTCTAAGGTCAGTGATACAAAAACAGCATATGCTCTAACGAACTAAACCATGTAATTATTTGCTTTAGAATGTACCTTAAAGTTAATCAGTAGAAGTTGTGCATTTTTTCTCCCTCAGGAATTAAGTGGCTAAATATCAGACAGCAAATGTTAAAGATCATTTTGAAAAACTAGAAGCATGGACTTCAATCCTATGGTCACATATGTATGGCACAAGCTTCAAAACCACCTCCTTTTATGCATCTGTTAAAAGGCACAATTAAACTATCATGAGAAGTAGCGTTAAACAGTGCACTTATTTCCTCCACAAAGTGCAAATCTCAGTTGCTATATAAACATCAGAGATAAATAAAGTAATACACAGCCATATAGTTTTATTTATCTCAACCATTCCTGAGGGAGAGTCAACAGGTTGAAATCAGCTTCAACATGGTTTCTCCAATGTCAAAATGTCTCTTTGTATCTCTTTAGAATTGAACAGTTACTGTGGTCTAACATGGGAATTACACTAAGCTACATAGTCTAACCCCCTGCCTTTGCACACCAGTAAGTAATAACCTCACATATTCTTATTTAGCAGGAATAAGTTTGCATTAAAATAAACTGCTATATGTTTTTCTTAGTGGCTAAACCCTACACAAACAAGTTCCTTTACTTAAGATAAAGTTAATCAGATACAACATTGCTCAAGTTCAGTTCACCGATAATTTTAATGACAGACAACCGCAATTCTTAAAAAATTCAGAACTGCAATTTGTGCTAATTCTTAGCATGAGAGATGCAAATGTATATGCTGCACTGTAATACGTGCTGAAGGATATGCAAGATGCAGATGTGCAATATTTATATATGTATATTGCTATTATATGGTTTTTACATAATTATAACCTATCCAATATACAATTTACAGTTGCTTGGCTTGCAATCTAGAAGACATCTTAGGCTGCAATTATCAGCTCAAAATGATGTTACTGTACAGAGGCCAAGGAAAGACTAGATTGCAAGTATTTCTGGTATCTACATTAAGTATGAAGTATATATAAATTTAGAATGCTTTTTAATGTGCAATAAGAATAAAATACTACAACTATAACATACATTTACCTCTTCATTGCCTGCTACACATAATGCTATGCATCCCTTTAAGGTCTGAAGAGGTTAAATTAAAAAATAAAATGTAAAAAAATCCAAAATACACCTATCAGTTAAAACAAAACATTAATTGCAGTTATGTGGTCTTCTTAATATAAATACATGTGCCTTTAAAAGATTTGTGAAAACAAGACAATTATTGGAGTTCATCGTTCTTATAGATTACTAATAATAACATACAAATATGTCAATATTCAACTTATTTGCTAAAGCTGAAATAAAGAAAATATACAAGTGATAGCATTGACGGAGGCTATCCAGTTCCTACGGGCACTTAAAGTGATGTATTACACAGTTGTATGGTTACGGAGTTCCATCTTTTTGATATGACACATAATATCAATTCAATACAGTATGTACTATTATCCACATAGTGGAAATATTATTTGATTTAGAATGAAACTGCGCATCATTATACCTATGCTAAACCTACATTAGAGAAGACCTCTTCTGGCTTCTTAAATAAAACTTTGGCAAATATGCAAAAGATCATTTCCCGCCTTGCAAGTAGTGTTGTAACATTATTCACATCTATTTAAAAATCGCAAGAGCTCAACCTTTTTTTCATATGATAAATAACCCACTTCATAACTAGTCTGTGTTGCCTGTGTAATTGAATTCTCAATATGGAAAACTAAAAATGTTAAGATATATAAATTAATGAATATTTTCATTTATTCCAAATTTGTGGAAGAGGTGGTTGTCCATTGTTTGATAGATTTTATACTTTTTATTGTTATGTATATATTTAGCAATGTGTTTTTTTATATGCAATCCAATTCAATGTAACAGACAAAACTTGTACATACTGATAATATTTCCATTGTTAATATTAACCATTTATAGGTATATAGTTGAGTTTTGCTACTTCTACTCTTCAAAGCATAAAAATCAAACTTATCTTAGATAAATGAAAAATGAGTTTTGTTAATGATAGTTCCCATCATCCTCCAAATAATTAACATAAATCCAAAGAAGGTATCAATATGTTTTCTTGATGAATCACATCTCCATGTATTGTATAGCACAACTAATTTGTCATGCAAACATTTACCCTTTGGTTATGAAAAACTAGATCAATGCTAAAATATTTCACAATGTAACAGTATAAAAGGATAATTGAAGCACAGAAAAAAAAATATTTTATGTTCCAAATCTTAAAAAATAAACAATATATTATTTTGGTCCTATAGCATTATGCTGAATTTGTTTTATATTTACAATATGGAGAAACTCAGTATAGACAGTTAATTTAATAGACCACATGCTAATAAACACTGCTATGCAATGTTTAGGATATATATATATATATATATATATATATATATATATATATATATATATATATATATATATATATACACACACACATATATATATATACACACACACACACACATATATATATATATATATAATTACACACACACACAAAAACACATTCCATTTTATTCTGGCATCCAAGGGGTTACATTTATAGAAGTGGGGTAGATCATATTCTAGAAATAAAAAGGGGGAATTTTCCGCTGGGAGCAGCAGTGCTCTTCAACTACTGAATGTCCCTTTAACTATGTGTTTAACCCCTTAACAGCAGTTAAACACAGAGAGTTGGTGCAGCCCTATTAAATGCACTAAATAATAAGAGCAGGTAATTTTTTCATTATCACGGCCCTTTAAAGGTCTGTGAAGGCAGCAAACAATTGACCTATTAAACGTGTTGACCTAAACAACATTAAAACTGTGAAGCAGAGATGAGATGAAATGATGGGACAGCAAAACTTTTTTTTTCTAACTTTGATTTTTCAAATTAGAATATATAATGTACACAATTTAAATTCACCATTCTATATTTGTTCTTATTTAAATTCAGAGCTAAATTGTTTGCAGCTTACTTTAACCTATACAGGCACTCACTATTATATACACACACACACTATATATATATATATATATATATATATATATATATATATATATACACACACACATACATACACACGCATATATATTTATATTTATATATATATACGCATATATTATTTATATATACATATATATATATATATACACACACATGCATATATATATACTTACAGAAAAGCAAGCACTCACTGGATCTTGAATACTAGTGCAATTTATCACAAATATGCACTACTATTCAAGAGTCAGTGAGTGCTAACTATTCTGTTTGAATTCATACTCTCTCTTTATATATATATATATATATATATATATATATATATATATATATATATATATATATATATATATATATATATATATAGTTTGTTTCCAAAAAACTGTAAAAGCCAAGTAGAGGAGGCTGGCACTTTTATAGTTGAGAATTGGGGGACAGATGCTGAATAAATAAGACAGAGGCTTTTACAGGGTCAAGACACTAGTTGTGACCATGGTATATATTTCACACGCATAGTCCAATTCCTTTTTTTCAGCAAGAGAGATTATAGGCTTCTCCAGAACACCAGTGGGGTTGAAAACGGTCCTAATCCAAAGTGCGATAGTTTCAGGTAACATTTTTCCCATAAAGTTTTATGTTTTTCCTCCCTTCATTTGAACAAGTAGTTAATGGCTATCTGAAGGAAAATCAAGAAGAAAATGATGTAGAAGTCTCTCTGTTGAAGAAAACTGCTCTCTGAGGTGGCATTTGAAGTAAGACGGTTCCGTAGAGCAATAATGTTCCTACAAAAGAGAATAAGAATATTAATATAGCACAAGGGTATATACATGTGATTGTTCCCACCTAATAAGTCACTTGCCAGAGCTAAATCCTGAACGCAATATCCTTGTTACATTAATAATAAAAAGGACAGAATATCAATTGTAGCAAACGGCAATGAGTGCCCTTAAAGGGATGTAAAAATCGACATGCTATAATTTGTTAAATCATGCAGCGTTTGTATTACTGACCCTAGATAAAAATATAAGGGGTTAAAGACAAACCTTGTAGGCCCCAAGCAGGACACATTAGAAGTTTGTAATCTAACTGCGCTGAGGCCTAATGTCCTCGTCAAGCTCAAAGAATTAATCCACCCGCTCCAAAGTGAATAAACAACTAAAATATCAAATGAGTGGCACTTAAACAGCACAGGAATGTGTATAAATAATATAAATCACGCTGTAATATATACAAAATAACACACATTTATAAGTAAAGATCATAAAATCTCTATGTGGAATAATAATATTAGTCAATTAAGAAGAAAGGACACAATTACAGCACATTCTGTTATGTTAAAATTATTTACCTGTTGATTTCTTCTTGTGTCTTTTTAATAGATTCTATGGCACTGTGAAGTTCCCCGTGGTCAGTCCCTTTCTTCCTAATACGGGTGCTATGAGTTGGTAGTTGCACTAAAAAGGTATTGGCAAAAGGTGCATTCATTTAGGGTATTACGGTTAATTATGTTAATTTTAGCCAAACATCTATTAAATTATTATATGCTTCAAATAGAGTGTAAATAGGTAATAACTGGAATTAAAAAGGGGGATGCCGAGCACTGCGTAAGAAGAACAAGCATCCTATTACAATCATGGTTGTAGTCAGGAGTAATTAAACAGGAATACATTACTATTATTCAGACTTAATGACTAGATGAACTACAGTTGAAAATAAACTGATTATAGTGGCACAGAATCAGGCCAGCTGTGTCTGCCATCCCCATAAAAGAACGAATATTTCCTCTCTGCATATGATCCCATCATTTAAAAGACGCAAAGAAAACAACCAATCTAATTATGCTCACAAAGCTGAGGACACAGTGTCTACCTTCTAGAGACATTAACCCTTTAAACATGAATGACAACACACTTTCATACAAATTACTCCTAAAACATAGACATCAAGAGAGAGTCGTCGTCCTGAGGGAGCCAATCCCCTATCAGCAATGTGGTAACTCTCCTCTGTTCAGTGGGTGTAACATCCCTGCATATTTGCATGATTACATTACACAGAATAGGGAAGTGCCCAGGGGCCCCCTTTCTCTCTGTTAGTGGTACAGCTGAGGGCCCTTACAGAGCACTAGTAATTAACAAAATAAATCTAGCAACAACACACAGAAGCTAAAATGACTAAATATTTTACTAATGGACATCCGTATTTCTAAAAATCTCCTCAGGTGCTGAAGATGTTCTATGACAGGCCGTTGTTTGTTAATTCTTCTTTATTACTGAAAGTAGTCAAACCCTTAAAGTTACAGACCACTTGTGTATTCACTGAATGATTGGGAGCATTACTTAATACGTACCCAATACTTTACTAAATATTGTATCTCTTATACTAGCCTATAAATCATTCATGATCACAGATGATTTAAATATTGGAACACAATTTTAAAATGGTTTGGAAGGAAAAGTGAAAAGAAGATTTGAGACATTTTGACAAACCAAATGAAAAAAATAAAGAAAATCTATATTCAAAATCAAAAAGTTATAGTCATCTACATACAGTAAGAAATTAGCAGACAAATGTATAAGTCCCAGATGATCCTACCAAACCAATCAAATATGTAAAATGATTTAATTTTACCTTCACTCCCAGATGAGTCTTGGTTATCAAGTTCTGGGGACGAACACCCACTTTCAATTTTCTTTTGCTGGTTACTTGTCTTGTGTTTTAGTTTGGGAACACAGACCTGTAAAAAATAAAAAAATAAACCTTAAGTTAATTAGTTTAAAAAAATGAATCTAACAGCACAGCAAAGAACTAATTCATATAATTAAAGGGAAATTGTAATCTCTTAGAGCATTTCATTACTACACAGATCGTTGATGGTAACTAAATGTTTGACCCCATCAAGGTAGGAAAACACACAGTTAATTTATGTAATTACAAAATGCTGGTTCAGTTGTGCAATAAATTAACATATTAGGTGAATAATTTGTGAACATTTTTTGAATGGATTAACACTTCATTTTCTGCAATTGTTTTTCTATCTCAAACTCCGCCCACCACATGACTTATTTGGAGAAGCCAATCAGGGCTTGCTGCTGGAGAAGACACAGCTGGTCATTATGTTAGCAAAACTTGTTTTGCAGTTACTGTCTAATCATCTCCGATGAAGCCAAATAGGGACATATTTGTGGCAGGGTTAGGCTTGTAAAGGCTGCCACATGCATGTTGAGTTCTTAGAACTGGAAAACCCACAATTTTCAGGAATTACAGGAAAGGGGGGGGGGAATAAAGTATATTGCATAGTTTTTTTATATTACAATCTCAACGTGTCAACTGTCTCTTTAAATTCAGGTGCCTACGTGGTTTGCCACTCCCTAGCAGAAAAAAGCTGCTGAGCCAACTCGGTGAGGGATATACACAGAAACACCAATCACCAGTTGTGTCCTACTTAATACTGGCAAAGGAGTGTACCTGCAGCGAGTTTATCTATGTGTTTAACCCCTTTGATAGTATGATACGCATTGTTACCATTGATATCCATGTCCTTTAAACATAGTGGTCTTCTGTGTTTCTTGAGGGAAGGAACTGGTCTAACTCATGAACAATACATTGAATTTTCTACAATCCTTCAATCACAAGCTCTATCTAGTAATTTTAGCGTAATATTTCCAGCATATGGTATAATTGTTAATATAAATGTTTTCAAAACATATAGTTCACTAGAGGGAACATTTTACATTTCTTTCATCTCTTGTTACAGCAACAGTTGCCAGACTGCTTCAAGCATAGAAAGAGTCATATTGCCACATGGTAACCTACGTATCTTTCTGAGATAAGATACAACTAAAATCAGTAAAGGGACAGCAAACACCTTGAGATTTTATATAAAATCTTTAGTTTTGCATAATGAAACAACTTTGTGATATACTGCCATTATTTATTTTGCCCCATTTTCATGTAATTTAGCTTTTAAAATAGAGCAATTTTTAACTCTCACCTAGAAATGCACCTGCTGACTTCTCAAGGGTATAACCCTGCTACATATCTGTCCCTAATTGGTTTTAACTGAGAACAACTGCAAGCCCAGAAGGACTCCTCCAAACAAGGCAAATAGTGGGTGGAGTTTGGCTATTGATAAATAAATGCAGTAAAAAGGATGTTAATTTGCTTTAAGAACATTAAGACTTGGCTGATATGCAAGTATAAAGCAGCAGAAAAACATAATTTATGCTTACCTGATAAATTCCTTTCTTCTGTTGTGTGATCAGTCCACGGGTCATCATTACTTCTGGGATATTATCTGCTCCCCTACAGGAAGTGCAAGAGGATTCACCCAGCAGAGTTGCTATATAGCTCCTCCCCTCTACGTCACCTCCAGTCATTCGACCAAAGACCAACGAGAAAGGAGAAACCAAGGGTGTAGTGGTGACTGAATTATAATTTAAAAAATATGCACCTGCCTTAAAAACAGGGCGGGCCGTGGACTGATCACACAACAGAAGAAAGGAATTTATCAGGTAAGCATAAATTATGTTTTCTTCTGTTATGTGTGATCAGTCCACGGGTCATCATTACTTCTGGGATACCAATACCAAAGCAAAAGTACACGGATGACGGGAGGGATAGGCAGGCTCATTATACAGAAGGAACCACTGCCTGAAGAACCTTTCTCCCAAAAATAGCCTCCGAAGAAGCAAAAGTGTCAAATTTGTAAAATTTGGAAAAAGTATGAAGCGAAGACCAAGTTGCAGCCTTGCAAATCTGTTCAACAGAGGCCTCATTCTTAAAGGCCCAAGTGGAAGCCACAGCTCTAGTGGAATGAGCTGTAATTCTTTCAGGAGGCTGCTGTCCAGCAGTCTCATAGGCTAAACGTATTAAGCTACGAAGCCAAAAAGAGAGAGAGGTAGCAGAAGCTTTTTGACCTCTCCTCTGTCCAGAATAAACGACAAACAGGGAAGAAGTTTGGCGAAAATCTTTAGTTGCCTGCAAGTAGAACTTGAGGGCACGAACTACATCCAGATTGTGTAGAAGACGTTCCTTCTTTGAAGAAGGATTTGGACACAAGGATGGAACAACAATCTCTTGATTGATATTCCTGTTAGTGACTACCTTAGGTAAGAACCCAGGTTTAGTACGCAGAACTACCTTGTCTGAGTGAAAGATCAGATAAGGAGAATCACAATGTAGGGCTGATAACTCAGAGACTCTTCGAGCCGAGGAAATAGCCATTAAAAATAGAACTTTCCAAGATAACAATTTTATATCAATGGAATGAAGGGGTTCAAACGGAACACCCTGTAAAACGTTAAGAACTAAGTTTAAACTCCATGGCGGAGCAACAGTTTTAAACACAGGCTTGATCCTAGTTAAAGCCTGACAAAAGGCTTGGATGTCCGAATTTTCTGACAGACGCCTGTGAAACAAGATGGACAGAGCTGAAATCTGTCCCTTTAATGAGCTAGCCGATAAACCCTTTTCTAAACCTTCTTGTAGAAAAGACAATATCCTAGGAATCCTAACCTTACTCCAGGAGTAATCTTTGGATTCACACCAGTATAGGTATTTACGCCATATTTTATGGTAAATCTTTCTGGTAACAGGCTTCCTAGCCTGTATCAGGGTATCAATAACCGACTCAGAAAAACCACGTTTTGATAAAATCAAGCGTTCAATTTCCAAGCAGTCAGCTTCAGAGAAGTTAGACTTTGATGTTTGAATGGACCCTGAATCAGAAGGTCCTGTCTTAGAGGTAGAGACCAAGGCGGACAGGATGACATGTCCACTAGATCTGCATACCAAGTCCTGCGCGGCCATGCAGGCGCTATTAGAATCACTGATGCTTTCTCCTGTTTGATTTTGGCAATCAATCGAGGAAGCAGCGGGAAGGGTGGAAACACATAAGCCATCCTGAAGTTCCAAGGTGCTGTCAAAGCATCTATCAGAACCGCTCCCGGATCCCTGGATCTGGATCCGTAGCGAGGAAGTTTGGCGTTCTGGCGAGACGCCATGAGATCTATCTCTGGTTTGCCCCAACGTTGAAGTATTTGGGCAAAGACCTCCGGATGAAGTTCCCACTCCCCCGGATGAAGAGTCTGGCGACTCAAGAAATCCGCCTCCCAGTTCTCCACTCCCGGGATGTGGATTGCTGACAGATGGCAAGAGTGAGACTCTGCCCAGCGAATTATCTTTGATACTTCTATCATTGCTAGGGAGCTTCTTGTCCCTCCTTGATGGTTGATGTAAGCTACAGTCGTGATGTTGTCCGACTGAAACCTGATGAACCCCCGAGTCTTTAACTGGGGCCAAGCTAGAAGGGCATTGAGAACTGCTCTCAATTCCAGAATGTTTATTGGCAGGAGACTTTCCTCCTGACTCCATTGTCCCTGAGCCTTCAGAGAATTCCAGACAGCGCCCCAACCTAGAAGGCTGGCGTCTGTTGTTACAATTGTCCAGTCCGGCCTGCTGAACGGTATCCCCCTGGACAGATGTGGCCGAGAAAGCCACCATAGAAGAGAGTTTCTGGTCTCTTGATCCAGATTCAGAGTGGGGGACAAATCTGAGTAATCCCCATTCCACTGACTCAGCATGCACAATTGCAGCGGTCTGAGATGTAGGCGTGCAAAGGGAACTATGTCCATTGCTGCTACCATTAAGCCGATCACCTCCATGCATTGAGCTACTGACGGGAGTTGAATGGAATGAAGGACACGGCATGCATTTAGAAGCTTTGTTAATCTGTCTTCTGTCAGATAAATCTTCATTTCTACAGAATCTATAAGAGTCCCCAAGAATGGAACTCTTGTGAGAGGAAAGAGAGAACTCTTCTTTTCGTTCACTTTCCATCCGTGCGACCTTAGAAATGCCAGAACTAACTCTGTATGAGACTTGGCAGTTTGAAAGCTTGAAGCTTGTATCAGAATGTCGTCTAGGTACGGAGCTACCGAAATTCCTCGCGGTCTTAGTACCGCCAGAAGGGCACCCAGAACCTTTGTAAAGATTCTTGGAGCCGTAGCCAATCCGAATGGAAGGGCTACAAACTGGTAATGCCTGTTTAAGAAGGCAAACCTTAGATACCGGTAATGATCTTTGTGAATCGGTATGTGAAGGTAAGCATCCTTTAAATCCACTGTGGTCATGTACTGACCCTCTTGGATCATGGGTAAGATTGTCCGAATAGTTTCCATTTTGAACGATGGAACTCTTAGGAATTTGTTTAGGATCTTTAAATCCAAGATTGGCCTGAAAGTTCCCTCTTTTTTGGGAACCACAAACAGGTTTGAGTAAAACCCTTGTCCTTGTTCCGACCGCGGAACCGGATGGATCACTCCCATTAATAATAGATCTTGTACACAGCGTAGAAACGCGTCTTTCTTTATTTGGTTTGTTGACAACCTTGACAGATGAAATCTCCCTCTTGGGGGAGAGGATTTGAAGTCTAGAAGGTATCCCTGAGATATGATCTCTAGCGCCCAGGGATCCTGGACATCTCTTGCCCAAGCCTGGGCGAAGAGAGAGAGTCTGCCCCCCACTAGATCCGGACCCGGATCGGGGGCCCTCGGTTCATGCTGTCTTTGGGACAGCAGCAGGTTTACTGGCCTGCTTGCCCTTGTTCCAGGACTGATTAGGCTTCCAGCCTTGTCTGTAACGAGCAACAGCTCCTCCCTGTTTTGGTGCAGTGGAAGTTGGCGCTGCTCCTGCTTTGAAATTCCGAAAGGGACGAAAATTAGACTGTCTAGCCTTAGCTTTGGCTTTGTCTTGAGGTAGAGCGTGGCCCTTACCTCCTGTAATGTCAGCAATAATTTCTTTCAAACCGGGCCCAAATAAAGTTTGCCCCTTGAAAGGTATACTAAGTAATTTGGACTTAGAAGTTACATCAGCCGACCAGGATTTTAGCCACAGCGCTCTGCGTGCCTGAATGGCGAATCCTGAATTCTTAGCCGTAAGTTTAGTTAAATGTACTACGGCCTCCGAAATGAATGAATTAGCTAGTTTAAGGACTCTAAGCCTGTCCGTAATGTCGTCCAGCGTAGCTGAACTAAGGTTCTCTTCCAGAGACTCAATCCAAAATGCTGCCGCAGCCGTGATCGGCGCGATGCATGCAAGGGGTTGTAATATAAAACCTTGTTGAATAAACATTTTCTTAAGGTAACCCTCTAATTTTTTATCCATAGGATCTGAAAAAGCACAGCTATCCTCCACCGGGATAGTGGTACGCTTAGCTAAAGTAGAAACTGCTCCCTCCACCTTAGGGACCGTTTGCCATAAGTCCCGTGTGGTGGCGTCTATTGGAAACATCTTTCTAAATATTGGAGGGGGTGAGAACGGCACACCGGGTCTATCCCACTCCTTAGTAACAATTTCAGTTAATCTCTTAGGTATAGGAAAAACGTCAGTACTCGCCGGTACCGCAAAGTATTTATCCAACCTACACATTTTCTCAGGTATTGCAACAGCGTTACAATCGTTGAGAGCTGCTAAGACCTCCCCTAGTAATACACGGAGGTTTTCCAATTTAAATTTAAAATTTGAGATATCTGAATCCAATCTGTTTGGATCAGAACCGTCACCTACAGAATGAAGCTCTCCGTCCTCATGCTCTGCAAGCTGTGACGCAGTATCAGACATGGCCCTAGAATTATCAGCGCACTCTGTTCTCACCCCAGAGTGATCACGCTTGCCTCTTAGTTCTGGTAATTTAGCCAAAACTTCAGTCATAACAGTAGCCATATCTTGTAATGTTATCTGTAATGGCTGCCCAGATGTACTAGGCGCCATAATATCACGCACCTCCCGGGCGGGAGATGCAGGTACTGACACGTGAGGCGAGTTAGTCGGCATAACTCTCCCCTCGCTGTTTGGTGAAATTTGTTCAATTTGTACAGATTGGCTTTTATTTAAGGTAGCATCAATACAGTTAGTACATAAATTTCTATTGGGCTCCACCTTGGCATTGGAACAAATGACACAGGTATCTTCCTCTGAATTAGACATGTTTAACACACTAGCAATAAACATGCAACTCGGTTACAATTTTATTTAATAAAAACGTACTGTGCCTCAAGAAGCACTAAACGATTAAATGACAGTTGAAATAATGAACTGAAAAACAGTTATAGCATCACTCTTAACAAACAACACAACTTTTTAGCAAAGGTTTGTTCCCATTAGTAAAATAACACTAATTAAATTTTAAACAACGTTTTAAAACACAGTCACTATAAAAGTCTCACAGCTCTGCTGAGAGAATCTACCTCCCTTCAAAGAAGTTTGAAGACCCCTGAGTTCTGTTAGAGATGAACCGGATCATGCAGAAAAACTGACTGGAAATTTTTGATGCGTAGCAAAGAGCGCCAAAAACGGCCCCTCCCTCTCACACACAGCAGTGAGAGAGAAACGAAACTGTCATAATTAACACAAGCAAACTGCCAAGTGGAAAATAATGCCCAAATACTTATTCACTCAGTACCTCATTAATGCAAACGATTCTACATTCCAGCAAAAACGTTTAACATGAAAAATACCTAATAAAAGGTTTAATGTACTTTTACAGAGTAATTCCGGTGAAATACCATCCCCAGAATACTAAAGTGTAGAGTATACATACATGTTCATTATAACGGTATGGCAGGATTTTTTCATCAATTCCATTCAGAAAATAACAACTGCGACATACCTCAATGCAGATTCAACTGCCCGCTGTCCCCTGATCTGAAGCTTTTACCTCCCTCAGATGGCCGAGAAACAGCAATATGATCTTAACTACTCCGGTTAAAATCATAAGAAAAACTCTGGTAGATTCTTCTTCAAACTCTGCCAGAGAGGTAATAACACGCTCCGGTGCTATTGTAAAATAACAAACTTTTGATTGAAGTTCTAAAAACTAAGTATAATCACCATAGTCCTCTCACACCTCCTATCTAGTCTTTGGGTGCAAGAGAATGACTGGGGGTGACGTAGAGGGGAGGAGCTATATAGCAACTCTGCTGGGTGAATCCTCTTGCACTTCCTGTAGGGGAGCAGATAATATCCCAGAAGTAATGATGACCCGTGGACTGATCACACATAACAGAAGAAATAAATGTTTTGTTATTAAAAGGTGTTTATTGTCCCTTTAAAGTAATTTTCATATATGCAGAGCAAATGCCTATTATTACACACTACAGTGCTTGTTATGTTAAAGTTTGCAGAGTATTGTTTCAGAGTAGCCCAAAGATACAGCAACTGAAAATAATATTTAGATTATCTAGCTAGAGCCAGATGCAAAAAAAATCTTGTGCAGTGATATAAACAACCACTGTGTAGCATGGTCAGGCAAATTGCTGCATACCTAAGCATGTATATGCACTCCAGCCTTTTTATGGTGGAAGTGGAAAAAGCAAAACAAATAATGAATTAATAAGTTATCTATGTTTAAAATCAAAACTAACCCCCTGTAAAATGTTTTTTTGAATCTAATTTAAGTAGTCTCCCCTGGTTCAGTATGTTATGTTGGAAGAAGAAGCGGAGTTGTTCCTATACCATGGAGGTATAAGGGTAAATTTACCAATACTTACCATAAAAGGGCACTAAACTTATGAAGGCTGTAGTATGTTTAGCTTTTGTATTTCCATAGGCATCTGAATCACCCAACCCCTAACAGTTATATATTTCCCACAAATAAGTCTCACAACCAGAGGCCATGGCTGGAAGAAGGGGTCATATACCCCCCACTAGACAAGGGATTATTTATTTGTGCTACTATTAGTAACTACCACATTTAGAGAGCATAGGAATGGCAAGGCATTGTGCCATAGAATTACCCATCAAACTATGCTGCACCCTCCAAATATGCAAACGTAAACCAAGATATGCCCCTTTATGAAGTGATATTATGTACATCCTTTGATATGTTGGCTTATAAAGTAGGACGAAATGTGATTCAAACACATGTGCAGGATGTGTTATAAATATTGGCCTGTGTGGATCAGACAATACAAATATATCATTGACAGATGGGCATACCGAATATATTGGACATTTGCTACCAGAATAATCATTTAGATAACACACAACTTCCCAATAAATGTGCATAATATTACTATATTATATTACTGCAATGCAAACAAGAATACGTATGTGGTAACTACCAGCTTGCTACCCAGGTGGAAATCATGCCAATAGCAAATCATTCTAGTAAAATCAACGCCCTGAGCCATCATGCAATTGTTAGAAATATCAATAACTTTATTATGCCTAACAATTACGTTGGTAATAATAAATGGCTACAAACCGGCTAAATAACATAAAGACGTTTTTTATAGGGACAGTTATGATAATAAATATCGACTATTTCTCAGAAAAAGTTAGTCATTGAGTACACAGAGCAAAGTAATCACTGTCTTGTTCATGCTAAGTCATCAGTGATTTTGATAAGGTTCTCACTAAAATACTCTCCAGCCTCTAATATTATTTTTATAGCAGCTCATGTAAATTCACCACATACGAGGTATCTATCTACGTGTTTTTATAAACACATGCTGTGGTTTGGGTTGTTAGAGAGCTCAGCACAATGTGCTCCAACGATGAAAGTAGATAACATTAAAAAACAAAAAACAAACAAAATTTATCCTCAGAAATTGTAACTGGGTTTGATTTTTTTTCATGTTTTCTTTTTTTAGCAAAATATCTGAGTATTTTCTGTTTTCTAGAACTATTAAGTGACCATCTTGTGGAATATTCTAGCAAAGCACCTATAATTTTGTCAATGGGATTTTAGTAGGTTCAGTCCCTATATCATAATGGTCCTTTTTTATATGCAGGGGAAGGTCTGCTCTTTCTGCTTTTCCAGCCCCTTTCAGTGGGCGCCCCAGCCTAACAGTGCTAAACTGGAAGCTTATAAGTACATTTTTAAAAGGTTTTACACTGGGTTTTTGGATCCGTATCGGTGCATATTCTATAGTAGTGTATTTTACATGCAGTTATATGAATATTGGTGTATACTGTCCCTTTGATTAAATAGCAGACCCTATTATGTTACTATTTTATTGAAGTTAAGAACAACAAGAACTAATACTATAGAATTAGGTTTATGACCTTAATTTAAAGCTCAGAGTCTTAATGTGAAGCGTTAGTACGTTTAAGCTGACATTTAACACATGCATCCTGGACCTTAAAAGGACAAAGACGAGAGGAAAGCCATGGTTGCTTTTCAAACCTGAGACCTACCTGATAACTGAATTTCTCCCACTTTGCCCCTTGGTTAATGAGACTAATTACACTCCCCGAACGTACCATTGGAGTCCTATGTCTGACTTTTGTCTGGACGGCACCTTCTTTCTCAAACTGTATCAAGTCGTTAAGTGGATCCCATGGTCGAGTACTAAGAAAATAAAAGAATTGTCAAGAAAACATATTATCCATCTATCTATATCTTAGTTTACAGCAACTGTCAATAGATTTCATAGAACAAGAAAGTGACTCCCTTGGACACACTCTCTACTGGTAGGTGATGAGTATTGTGACATAAAGCAGGCTCCATTGTTATTTTGTCTATACTTGTCAGTAATTACAGCTGAGTGCCCACAAAGGTGAGCAGAGACTGTAGGAAAATACATAAGGCCCTTTATGTACTGCTTGCGGACTAACTAAAGCATTTATACTCTATCCTCCCCGTATTAGAATTATTAATATGAGCTTTATTTAGCTGCACAAGTACCATACAATAAAGTAACATCTGTAATAAAATTAGAAAATAAAAAAAACAATACGTAATACATAGTGGGTCTAAGGCTCCAAAAATGTTTCATTCCAGAGTAACATTCATCTGTGCTTCATTGTGCTTAAAGGGGCATGAAACCCAAATGTGTTCTTTCATGATTTAGACAGAGCATACAAGTTTAAACAGCTTTCCAGTTTACTTCTATTATCAAATGTGCTTAATGCTCTAGGTATTGTATGCTGAAGGAGCAGCAATGCACTACTGGGAGTTAGTTAAAGGGACATGAAACCCAAACTTTTTCTTTTGTGATTCAGATAGAGAATACAATTTTAAACAACTTTCTAATTTACTTCTATTATCTAATGTGTTTCATTCTCTTGGTATCATTTGTTGAAGGAGCAGCAATGCACTAATGGTTTCTAACTATGGGTGAGCCAATGACAATCGGTATATATATATATATATGCAGCCACCAATCAACAGCTAGAACCTAGTTTCTCTGCTGCTTCTGAGCTTGCCTTGATAAACTTATTAAATAATAGTAGTAAATTGGAAAGTTGTTTACAATTGTATTCTCTATATGAATCATGAAAGAATTTTTTTTTTGTTTCATGTCCCTTTAAGCACATCAGGTGAGCCAATGTCCAGAAGCAAGAGTTTAATATTGACTTTTAAGTACCTTTAACCGAATGTGGAAAGTTGTTTAAAATTACATGCCCTGTCTAAATAAATCTCCCCCCCAGTTTACCAATCATTTAAAGCGACACAAAACCTCAAATTTTCTTTCATGATTCAGATAGAACATACAATTTTAAACAACTTTCCAATTTACTGCTAGGAAGGTAAGTTCAGAAGTGTGCATATGTCTGCCGTACTATATGGCAGCAGTTTTGCAACAATATAGATGGCAGCACTATTTCCTGTTCTAGACATCTCTTCAATAAAAAATAACATGAGAACTAAACAAATTTGATAATAAAAGTAAATTGGAAACTTTTTAAAAAAAATTATAGTCTCTGTCTGAATCATGAAAGAAAGAAATTGCCTTTCATATCGTTTTAACCCCCTTTTGTGATGCTTAAAGATTTATTTTCATTTTAACATCAAACTCTAGTAAACATCAATAGTTAAAAAAAACATTTGATATATGCAGTTAAAACTTAAAGTTCTGGTATTCCATAACATATGAAACAATAACTTTAATGAATATAGATAGTTTAGCCTGAGCAATGGAGGGGGTGTAACGTAGGATTGAAATAGACGGGTGTACTATTTTTTGTACATATTACAGGTTGGATGGCTTGAGTAAGGGTTGACGAATGAAGATAATGACCAGCTATAGGGTATGGGTTGTCAGTACTTCAATACAAGTTATTAAATGTAGAGGTCATCAGTCTGAAGAAAATTCTATTTTGATTTATCTTGAACAAACATTAAGGTAGTTTAATGATTGTTTATTGGAAATGTTTAACATTTCTTTTTAAGAGACTGATTATAGCAATAAAGTTGACTGGTTCCTTCTAATATTAATTCTTTACAAAAGTGATTCTTAACTCATACATTATAATGGGATGTTTTATTACTACTGTAACCCCTGGACTTTTATTTAACCTAAAGTTATTATAAATCATTATACATTTTGGGTTGATTTTATAATAAATTTAAATATATATTTTATTATTTAGTCCCACATTAAAGGGAATAAATACATATTCACCTTTATTATACTTTTGGCTCCAAAGTATTTTATGGTTTTGTTTATCTACTAATTATTAAATCATAATTTATGTTGGCAACAGCAAAACTAGCGCTTGATTATTTCATTGATTCTGATAACCTGCTCATCATTACCACAATGTCTGTTGGAGCACTCTTGGAATCTCCTCTAGATTCCGGAAAAAGAGATCACCCTTTTCCTCTCAAATTCAAGTTATTCTATGTAGCCTTCCTATTCATTTTCCTCTCTTTCATGAATCTGCTCCACAAATTATTATAGGAACTGGAGGGACTAGAGAGAATTTTCTTTAAAAAAAAAATGATTTACATATTTAACAGCCATTTTGATTAGCTACAATACCCAGGAATTTCTTTCCTTTTTTATTTGTACTGGGAAAAAAAAAACAAAAAAAACGAACCTAAGTCTTTACTGGAATACATTACACTTGTGAGAATTGGGCCAAAGACAAAGTAAAGGGAACTCACTCTGCGTATTTGTAATGCCACTCGCCGATGACTGGATCATATTCAAAAAGTCTGCAGGTCCATTCTTCCCCATTTGATTTTCTTTCTTTGGCAGCATTTCTTTGAGCTTCTTCAAGAACATACTTTTCCTGAGTTGCATCGTGTTGATCTTTGTTGTTTATGGCCCGTGTAACATGTTGCCAAAGTCTGAGGAAAAGAAAACGATATAGTGTGTACCTTTTTGTCTCAAGAAACTACTACTTAACATTTAGTTAAAGGGATATGAAACCCAATTTTTTTTCTTTCATGATTCAGATGTAAATGTAGTCACTAATCAGCAAGCGCTACCCAGTGTTCTAAACCAAAAATGGTTCGGCTTCTAAGAGTAAATTTCTGCTTTTTCAAATAAAGATGCCAAGCGAACGAAGAAAAATTGATAATAGAAGTAAATTAGAAAGTTGCTTAAAATTGCCTGCTCTATCTGAATCATGAAATAAATGATTTTCGGTTTCATATCCCTTTAATAGGACTGAAAAGTCAAAATTAAACTCTCATTTCAATAAAGCATTCCATTTTCAGAGACTTTTCAATTGACTTCTATTATCAAATCTACGTTGTTGTCTTGGTATCTTTTGTTGCATATCCAGGATAGGCTCAGGAGCAGCAATGCACTAATGGACGCTATATTGTAATTAGTGGCTGTACACTCCATGCCTCTTATCATTGGATCACTAGATGTGTTCAGCTAGCTCCCAGTAGTAAACTGCTGCTCTGAAGCTGTATTTAAATATGTGTTTAGCTGCTTTGCAGGGGTTATTATATGATCTCCACTAGTGGGTGTCATGCCGCTAGAGAAGGAAGAACTTTACCAGTAGTCTCTCTATGAAGTGATCGTGCTAAAATTAGCAGGATTGCGTTATTTCTGCATGCCCCATGAGTGGGGCAGTGCAGAAATAGACGGGCAGAGATACCAATGCAGTGGCCCTCCCTACATCGGGCAGCGGTGCTGCCGATCGTTGGTGGTGTGGGAGGGTTAGGAGTGAGGCAGGTGGGCGGCCCATCGATTGAGGGGGATGGGAGCGGGTGGGACCCCTACGCTACAGAAACAAAAAAACTGACAGCGGCAGGGAGGAGGGAGAAGTAGGGGGATGGTGGATCCAATGGTGGAGTGGGGATTAGAGGGTAGGGATATGATCTTGGAGGGCGGTAAATAAAGGAGGGGCAGATACACTACAGAAAAAATGTTTGTTTTTTTAATAAAAAATAAATAAAATATATAGCAAACTGGGTACTGGAAGACAGATATATATACGTTAATTTTTATGCAGCCAAATACAAGTCTGTCTATTAAAGTGTAAAAAAAAATCCCAGAAAACAATCGGCTAGATTATGAGTTTTGCATTATAAGTGAAAAAGCCTCATAACGCTGCTTTATCACTACTGCTGGTATTACGAGTTTTGCAGGTATATCTGTACCGCACACATTTTTGGCCGTAAGGCAACGTAACTACCGCAGCTTTCAAAAACTCCTTTTTCAATAGGACTTCCACAGCGCCGGTATTAAGAGTTAGCCTGTCCGGCCAAAAAGTGAGCGGTACAGCCTATACCGTCAAGATCCGTACCGTAAACTGAAAGTCAGTAGTTATGGCTTTTATGTTACAAAGCCGTAACATAAAACTCATAACTAAAGTGCTTAAAAGTACACTAACACCCATAAACTACCTACTAACCACCGAAGATTGGACATCCATCCTCAACGAAGCCGGGAGAAGTCTTCATCCAAGCGGGCAGAAGTCCTCAATGAAGCCGGAAGAAGTCTTCATCCAAGTGGCAAGAAGTGGTCCTCCAGGCGGGCAGAAGTCTTTATCCAGACGGCATCTTCTATCTTCATCCTTCCGACGCGGAGCGGCTCCATCTTCAAGACATCCGGCGCGGAGCATCCTCTTCTGACGACAGCTACTGAAGAATGAAGTTTCCTTGAAGGGACGTCATACAAGATGGCTTCCCTTGAATTCCAATTGGCTGATAGAATTCTATCAGTCAATCGGAATTAAAGTTGAAAAAATCCTATTGTTCCTTAAAGGAACCTTCATTCTTCAGTAGCCGTCATCAGAAGAGGATGCTCCGCGCCGGATGTCTTGAACATGGAGTCGCTCCGCGTCGGAAGGATGAAGATAGAAGATGCCATCTGGATGAAGACTTCTGCCCGCCTGGAGGACCACTTCTTGCCACTTGGATGAAGACTTCTCCTGGCTTCGTTGAGGATGGATGTCCGGTCTTCAAAAACTGTAAGTGGATCTTCGGGGTTAGTGTTAGTTTTTTTTAAGGGTTTATTGGGTGGGTTTTATTTTTAGCTTAGGGTTTGGGCAATGGAAAAGAGATAAATGCCCTTTTAAGGGCAATGCCCATCAAAATGCTCTTTTCAGAGCAATGGGGAGCTTAGGTTTTTTTAGATAGGATTTTATTTAGGGGTTTTTGGTTGTGTGGGTGGTGGGTTTTACTGTTGGGGGGTTGTTTGTATTTTTTTTTACAGGTAAAAGAGCTGATTTCTTTGGGCCAATGCTTCACAAAAGGCCTTTTTAAGGGCTATTGGCAGTTTAGTTTAGGCTAGGGGTTCTATTGATTGATTTAATTGTAGTGTAAGTTTAGGTGTTCGTGTAAGACAGGTAAGGTTTTATTTCATATGTAAATTTGTATTTATTTTAACTAGGTAGTAAACAAGTGTTTTCTGATGGACTGGAACTAGGGTTGCTAGCTTTTCTTCAGGCTTTTCCAGCACTTTATGAAGGGTTGTAGTGTGGGAGCCATGTTATATGTGTGACCATATGTAACCCACTAGCACCAGTTACAATACAGCAGGAGCAGCAGCTACTGCAATCTCTCTCCTGATTGGCAGGTCTTCTGTGTGTCTGCAGTCCTGGGCAGAGAAAAAGAAAATTTATTCTTACCTGATAAATTTGTTTCCTCTTGGACATGACGAGTCCACGGATCATCTTCATTACTTATGGGATATTCTCCTCCTGCCTGCAGGAGGCGGCAAAGAGCACCTACAGCAAAGCTGTTAAATAGTCCCTCCCTTCCCCTCCAACCCAATCATTTGACCGAAGTTAGGAAGAGAAAGGAAAAACCAAAGGTGCAGAGGTGTCTGAAGTTTAGAAAAAACAACATCCTGTCTAAACAGACAGGGCGGGCCGTCGACTCGTCATGTCCAAGAGGAAACAAATTTATCAGGTAAGAATACATTTTCTTTTCCTCTTAAGGACATGACGAGTCCACGGATCATCTTCATTACTTATGGGATATTCTCCTCCTGCCTGCAGGAGGCGGCAAAGAGCACCTACAGCAAAGCTGTTAAATAGTCCCTCCCTTCCCCTCCAACCCAATCATTTGACCGAAGTTAGGAAGAGAAAGGAAAAACCAAAGGTGCAGAGGTGTCTGAAGTTTAGAAAAAACAACATCCTGTCTAAACAGACAGGGCGGGCCGTCGACTCGTCATGTCCAAGAGGAAACAAATTTATCAGGTAAGAATACATTTTCTTTTCCTCTTAAGGACATGACGAGTCCACGGATCATCTTCACTACTTATGGGATACAATGCCCAAGCTTAGAGGACACAGATGATACGGGAGGGACAAGACAGGATACCTAAACGGAAGGCACCACTGCTTGAAGAACCTTTCTCCCAAAAGCCGCCTCAGCTGAGGCAAAAGTATCAAATTTGTAGAATTTAGAAAAAGTGTGAAGAGAGGACCAAGTAGAAGCTTTACAAATCTGTTCAACAGTCGCTTCATTCTTGAATGCCCATGAATAAGCCACAGCTCTAGTAGAATGAGCCGTAATCCTCTCAGGAGGCTGCTACCAAGCGGATTCATAAGCAAAGTGAATGATACTCCTCAACCAGAAAGAAAGCGAAGTAGCTGTCGCCTTTTGACCCCTTTGTTTCCCTGAGAAAACAACAAATAAAGAAGAAGACTGGCGAAAATCCTTCGTCGTCTGTAAATAAAACTTCAAAGCATGAACAACATCAAGATTGTGCAAAAGACGCTCCTTCTGAGAAGAAGGATTAGGGCACAACGAAGGTACAACAATCTCCTGGTTAAAGTTTCGGTCCGAAACTACCTTTAGGAAGAAAACCCAACTTGGTACCCAAGACAACCTTATCTGCATGAAAAATGAGATAAGGGGAAGCGCATTGCAACGCCGATAGCTTGGACACTCTATGAGCAGAAGAAATAGCAACCAGAAATAAAACTTTCCAAGACAGAAGTTTAATGTCCAAGGAATGCATAGGTTCAAATGGAACCCCTTGAAGAACATTAAGAAACAAATTAAGACTCCATGGAGGAGCAATAGGCTGAAATACAGGTCTGATCCTGACCAGAGCCTGATAGAAAGATTGAACATCTGGAACCTCTGCCAAACGTTTATGTAGTAACACCAACAAAGCCGAAATCTGACCCTTTAAGGAACTAGTTTACAAACCCTTCTCCAATCCCTCTCGGAGAAAGGCTAAAATTCTCGGAATCCTAATCTTACTCCACGAGTAGCCATTAGATTCGCACCAATAAAGATATTTACGCCATATCTTATGGTAAATCGTTCTAGTTACCGGCTTACGAGCCTGAACCAAAGTCTCAATGACCGCATCAGAAAAACCTTGTTTTGACAAAATCAAATGTTCAATCTCCAAGCAGTCAGCTTCAGAGAAACTAGATTTGGGTGAAGGAAGGGACCTTGAATCAGAAGATCCTTCCTTAACGGAAGTCTCCAGGGTGGTAGAGACGACATGTCTACCAGGTCCGCATACCAAGTCCTGCGAGGCCAGGCAGGAGCAATGAGGATCACCGGAGCCCTCTCCTGTTTGATTCGAGCAATGACCCGAGGAAGAAGTGCAAACGGGGGAAACAGGTATGCTAGCTTGAAGGACCAAGGAACTGCCAGAGCATCTATCAGTTCCCACTCGCCCGGATGGAAAGTCTGTCTGCTTAGAAAATCCGTCTCCCAGTTGTCCACCCCTGGGATGTGGATCGCTGACAGATGACAAGAGCGGTTCTCTGCCCACTGAATGATCTTGGATACTTCTGACATCGCCAAGGAACTCCTCGTTCCTCCCTGATGATTGATGTAGGCGACAGTCGTTATGTTGTCCGACTGAAATCTGATGAACCGGTTATGTTGTCCGACTGAAATCTTATGAACCGGGCCGAGGCCAACTGAGGCCAGGCCAGAAGCGCATTGAAAATCGCTCTCAGTTCCAGAATGTTGATAGGAAGAAGAGACTCCGCCTGGGTCCACACTGCCTGAGACTTCAGAGAACCCCAGACGGCTCCCCACCCTAAAAGACTGGCGTCTGTTGTCACAATCACCCTGAGAAAGATGATCCAGAGACAACCACCATTGAAGAGAGTCTCTTGTCTCCTTCTCCATGACTACTTGAGGAGACAAGTCCGCATAATCTCCATTCCACTGTCTGAGCATGTTCAGCTGCAGAGGTCTGAGATGGAACCGAGCAAATGGGACGATGTCCATCGCCGCGACCATCAATCCGATTACCTCCATACACTGGGGTTCCCAAAAAGGTAACCCTTGTCTTTGGGACAATGTCGGTATGAGACTTTGCTTGATGGCAAGATGGCGCCTGGATTAGAATATCATCCAGGTAAGGCGCTACTGCAATGCCCCGTGGTCTTAGGACCGCCAAAAGAGACCCCAGAACCTTTGTGAAAATTCTGGGTGCTGTGGCCAACCCAAAAGGAAGAGCCACAAACTGGAAATGTTTGTCCAGAAATGCAAATCTTAGGAACTTGTGATGTTCCTTGTGGATAGGAACATGAAGATATGCATCCTTTAAGTCCACCGTCGTCATGAATTGACCCTCCTGGATCAATGGCAGAATAGTGCGAATAGTCTCCATCTTGAATAATGAGATTCTGAGAAATTTGTTTAGACTCTTGAGGTCTAAGATCGGCCTGAAAGTTCCCTCCTTTTTGGGAACTACGAACAGATTGGAATAAAAACCTTCTCCTTGTTCCTGAGTAGGAACTGGAACAATCACTTTCTATGGAAGAGAGGTCTCTTACACAACATAAGAACGTCTCTCTTTTTATCTGGTTTGCAGATAACCTTGAAAGGAGAACCCTTCCCCGAGGCGGAAAGGCTTTGAACTCCAGTCTGTATCCCCTGGACACAATCTCTATAGTCCAGGGGTCCTGAACATCTCTTACCCATGCCTGAACGAAAAAAGGACAGTCTGCCCCCGACCAGATCCGGACCTGGATCGGGAGCCAACCCTTCATGCTGTCTTGGATTCAGCAGCAGGTTTCTTGGGCTGCTTTCCCTTGATCCATGACTGGTTGGGTTTCCAAGTAGGCTTAGGCTGGATGAAGTTTCCGTCCTGTCTGACGGAGAAAACAAAGGAATTACTCTTGAAATTTCAAAAGGAACGAAAATTACTTTGACGTCCCTTTTGCTTGTTTCTCTTATCCTGAGGAAGTAGATGACCCTTACCTCCAGTGATATCAGATATAATTTCCTTTAGGCCAGGTCCAAACAAGGTCTTTCCCTTGTAAGGAATTGTTAGAAGCTTAGACTTGGAAGACACATCCACAGCCCAGGGTTTTAACCACAAGGCTCTGCGGGCCAAGATAGAAAACCCCGAAGTCCTTGCAGCTAATTTAGTAATTTGCAACGAAGCATCAGTAATAAAGGCATTAGCTAATTTCAGCACCTTAATCCTATCCTGGATTTCCTCCAAAGGGGTCTCATGTCTGAGAGACTCAGACAGAGCGTCAAACCAATAAGCTGCTGCACTAGTAACCGTGGCAATGCATGCAGTAGGCTGCAACAAAAACCCCTAATGAGTATAAATCCTCTTAAGTAATCCTTCCAACTTCTTGTCCATAGGATCCTTAAAGGCACAGCTATCCTCAATAGGAATAGTCGTACGTTTAGCCAGGGTGGAAACAGCTCCTTCCACTTTAGGTACTGTCTGCCAATTTTCCTTTATAGCGTCCACTATAGGAAACATTTTCTTAAATACCGTAGATGGGGAAAAAGGAATACCTGGTCTGTCCCATTCCTTAGAAATAGTCTCCAAAGCCTTCTTAGATATTGGAAAAACATCTGAATACGAGGGAGTTTCAAAATATTTATCCATCTTACACAACTTTTCAGGAGCCCCTACTACTGTAGAGTCACAATCATCTAAAGTTGATAATACCTCCCTGAGTAACAGGCGGAGGTGTTCTAACTTAAACCTGAAAGAAACCACCTCCAAATCTGAAAAGGGAACAGAACTTCCAGAATCAGAAAGTTCACCCTCAGATAAAGACTCCGAACCCTCCAACTCATGCTTTTGAGAGGGTAAATTTGAAAATGACACCAATGCATCAGTATCCTTACTGACTCCATGGTCACTCCTTCTCTTACGTCTGTCTTGAAACATGGGAAAGGCAGATAACGTATCAGAAATAGAAGAAGACACTAACTTAGCTATATCCATTAAGGAAATATTTGAAGCTAAAGTATTAGTACAGGGCACTGCTTGAGCGGGCGAAATCTCTTGGGACATTTGGGGAGACCGCTGCAAAATACTTTGAATCTCATCTTGAGACCCCTGAGAAGCATCCGCCTTAGAAGAGGGTTGCTCATGAAAAATCCTTTCTTTGTAACTCAAGGCCCTCTCAACACATGAGGGACAAAAAGGAATAGGGGGTTTAAGCTGAGCATTCAAGCACATAGAGCAAAGAGCAGAGCTCCAGTATCCATCTCTCACATAAAATAAAAACTTTTTTTTTTTTTTTTTTTAATATATGCAACTGTGACTTTAAAACAGAACCAAGGGATAGCCAGCAAGGGAAAATCCCCAACAAGTAATTTTGAGATCGAAAAAAATTAACTTACCGTTATGAAAATAATCAGCCTGTGTCTTTAAATTTTAAACCCAAATTTTTTTACTGCCGTTCTTATAATATAGCAAAAAAAATACAAAGTTGATGCTTTTCCAGACACATCTACACCTCAGCAGCCTGCTGAGGTGCCTACCTGCCACCAAACAAGCGATCGACCTCCCAGGACCAACCGGATGATATCAGAGGACTGGAGGAAAACACAGAACACACCGCTTGCCGGGAGCGCTACCACCACCTGACCAAATATCTTATAAACAGAGGCCATGCGGCAGCAGAATCTCCATGCGACTTCTTAGCCCGGGTAGCAGCAAGAATGAGGAAGCGCGCGGAAATAGGCCCGCCCATTGTGGGCGTACATCAAATAAGTCTAGCTAGCCCGGTATCCATATTAAAAAACACAACATGTAAAAATAATTAAAGCAGTCTCCCTAGTGCCTGTACATACTGATTTTCCCTATATCTGAATAAAAGGAGTTTTGTCCCGGAGCTGCACTAGCAGGATAATACAAGTGTAACAATTAGGATAAGTAAAGTGCCATAATCACTCTGCCTGTAGTTCCAGAATGAGAAAACAAATAGCACTTACCTCCATGTTGCCTGATAACAGGGTCGTCCATCAGGTGTAAGAGGATCCAATTTCTCCCTCTCATAGCCCTGTGGAAGCAGATCAGCCTGAGTTACCATGCGCTTAGGCTATCTATAATGGGGCAGCAACATCTTAGGAGGCGCAGTGAGAATTATGTCCCACCAGTTCCTAACGCTTTAAAGCCACCAAAAAGCCCTACTGTAGAGACTGATTAGGTCTAGGCTACACCCCAGATCAAAGTAATACATTCTGGCATTACTTAAAAATAACAAACTCTTGATTGAAGAATCTTTTTCTAACACCTCACTTTGCCATCTCCTATTACTAACGCAGGCAAAGAGAATGACTGGGTTGGAGGGGAAGGGAGGGACTATTTAACAGCTTTGCTGTAGGTGCTCTTTGCCGCCTCCTGCAGGCAGGAGGAGAAAATCCCATAAGTAATGAAGATGATCCGTGGACTCGTCATGTCCTTAAGAGGAAAAGAGCTACAGATGCTAACACAAGTGTAGCTTTACTCTATGCTCTCTATCCTCCAATCACCAGCACTCATGAGGCTGCAGCACCAAATGCACTTCCTCACCAGCACTGCAGGCACCTGGTGCAAATAACTCTTTCTCCACCAGCACACTGGGAGGACTGTCCTGGACAAACTTCCCAATTTCCAGACTATCCTGAACAGGCGTAAACCCTATAATACTGCACTAAACAGTTTATAGGGGTGGTATTAGACCACAAATGTGGAAGTGTGAAAAGCTAGTGATACATGAGTTATTGTGGTTTTTAAATGGATCTGAAGGGCTTTGGTTTTATAAACACTGTGAAAAAAACGCACTTCACCTAAAAACGCAAATAGTTTGGAATGTGAATTGTCACCTATGGTCATATGATTTTAGTTTATTTATACCTTTCAGATTCAAACTCCCCTTGCTCTTCCCGGTGCACTGTACATCGAATTAATCTGCACTGTCTCATTTCTATTGTTGGATTCCAGAATGTTTCTGTTACGTCTGTTTTCTTGTCCTGAATAAGAATCTCACTATCCTAAAAAAAGAAGCACAAACACCAGATTCATACAGAAGTGTTAGCAGAGATGAACATATTACCAATAACAGGAGGACAGATGATATCTACCTGTTCATATGAGTCAAGTCAGCTCTTCAGACATCACCTATTACTTATTTTATTTCACGTTCTAATATTATTGCTTTACAAGTGCTACATCTGCGATTAAATACTGATGGCTATAGGGAACTCTCTTAAACTGGGCTCATGAGAGATTATGTGACTTCTTGTATTTGTGATCTATAGAACTACAGACTGATTTTGCTTTTTAAAATGTGCTTTTTCAAAGTGGAACTCACTGGGTTGCACATGCATCTAGTTTTCAAAGACAGGAATTTTATCTATAAATAAATTCCCATATTTATTTATTCACAATGCACTTAAAGGGACATTATTATTTTTTTTAAAGGGATATGAAACCCAAATTTTTACTCTTATGATTCAAATAGAGCATGCGATTTTAAGCAACTTTCTAATTTACTCCTATTATAATTTTTTTATTTGTTCTCCTGATATTTTTATTTGAAAGAATGTAAACTTAGGAGCAGGACCATTTTTGGTTTAGAACCTGGGTAATGCTTGCCGATTGGTGGCTAAATGTTGCTACAAATCAGCAGCTAGATCCCATCTTTTCAACAAAAGGATTGTAAGAGAACTAAGCAAATTAGGTAACAGAAGTAAATTAAAAAGTTGTTATAAATGACAAGCTCTAGGTGAGTCATGAAAGAACAATTATGGGTTTCATATCCCTTTAAGATTTTTCATCTAGAAAATCTTCCATATATTTTTGCGCTTATACTTAAGCAAATTACAATACATTGTTTTGTGTTTTGCTACAATGGGTTTTCACTCTTTTTCCCCCTCATTTTTTAAACAGTGGAGAAAATCTAAGCAATATGCAAGAATAGGAGTAAAAAATCTAAGATAGAAAACTCTAATCACATAACCGTGAAAGATGATAAAACCACAATTAAAGTATTTATTCGGGGCGGAGCCAACAGCTTAACAGAGAAGTCGTGTTCTATAGAGCTCCTGCTGAAATTTATTCAAAACAACAGAAAATTGGAGCTACTCTTTTGTTATTGTCTCTAAAAACTAATCCTGAGTGAGCAGAAGTGCCCTTACAATATTAGTGGCCGTTTTTACCTCATTTATACTACCCGACTATACCCCAGATGGCTGCTGCAGACTGGGAAACACCCGGGTCTTTGGGGCCTATGCAAACTATCCCATCCAGGAAGGAGGAAGATACCAATGCTATCTTTGAAGCTTTGCGGGTGTTCAGTTTACAGATGCTGGCAAGTTTCAATGATTTATCCATTAGCCTACAGAATGTCACTGCGCCACGGATGATTCCGACGCAAGATGAATGGAGGAGTGTAGATCCCCTAGCCTGCACTAACCAGCCTCTCGAGCGTATGAAGCAGCTTGCGGAGCCAAAAGTGGTTCTTTGTGCTGATAAGCCCGGTAAACTTGCGGTCTCTACCCGGCCATACAGGGAGTGCAGAATTATTAGGCAAATGAGTATTTTGACCACATCATCCTCTTTATGCATGTTGTCTTACTCCAAGCTGTATAGGCTCGAAAGCCTACTATCAATTAAGCATATTAGGTGATGTGCATCTCTGTAATGAGAAGGGGTGTGGTCTAATGACATCAACACCCTATATCAGGTGTGCATAATTATTAGGCAACTTCCTTTCCTTTGGCAAAATGGGTCAAAAGAAGGACTTGACAGGCTCAGAAAAGTCAAAAATAGTGAGATATCTTGCAGAGGGATGCAGCACTCTTAAAATTGCAAAGCTTCTGAAGCGTGATCATCGAACAATCAAGCGTTTCATTCAAAATAGTCAACAGGGTCGCAAGAAGCGTGTGGAAAAACCAAGGCGCAAAATAACTGCCCATGAACTGAGAAAAGTCAAGCGTGCAGCTGCCAAGATGCCACTTGCCACCAGTTTGGCCATATTTCAGAGCTGCAACATCACTGGAGTGCCCAAAAGCACAAGGTGTGCAATACTCAGAGACATGGCCAAGGTAAGAAAGGCTGAAAGACGACCACCACTGAACAAGACACACAAGCTGAAACGTCAAGACTGGGCCAAGAAATATCTCAAGACTGATTTTTCTAAGGTTTTATGGACTGATGAAATGAGAGTGAGTCTTGATGGGCCAGATGGATGGGCCCGTGGCTGGATTGGTAAAGGACAGAGAGCTCCAGTCCGACTCAGACACCAGCAAGGTGGAGGTGGAGTACTGGTTTGGGCTGGTATCATCAAAGATGAGCTTGTGGGGCCTTTTCGGGTTGAGGATGGAGTCAAGCTCAACTCCCAGTCCTACTGCCAGTTTCTGGAAGACACCTTCTTCAAGCAGTGGTACAGGAAGAAGTCTGCATCCTTCAAGAAAAACATGATTTTCATGCAGGACAATGCTCCATCACACGCGTCCAAGTACTCCACAGCGTGGCTGGCAAGAAAGGGTATAAAAGAAGAAAATCTAATGACATGGCCTCCTTGTTCACCTGATCTGAACCCAATTGAGAACCTGTGGTCCATCATCAAATGTGAGATTTACAAGGAGGGAAAACAGTACACCTCTCTGAACAGTCTCTGGGAGGCTGTGGTTGCTGCTGCATGCAATGTTGATGGTGAACAGATCAAAACACTGACAGAATCCATGGATGGCAGGCTTTTGAGTGTCCTTGCAAAGAAAGGTGGCTATATTGGTCACTGATTTGTTTTTGTTTTGTTTTTGAATGTCAGAAATGTATATTTGTGAATGTTGAGATGTTATATTGGTTTCACTGGTAAAAATAAATAATTGAAATGGGTATATATTTGTTTTTTGTTGAGTTGCCTAATAATTATGCACAGTAATAGTCACCTGCACACACAGATATCCCCCTAAAATAGCTATAACTAAAAACAAACTAAAAACTACTTCCAAAACTATTCAGCTTTGATATTAATGAGTTTTTTGGGTTCATTGAGAACATGGTTGTTGTTCAATAATAAAATTAATCCTCAAAAATACAACTTGCCTAATAATTCTGCACTCCCTGTACAATGACTCTGATTCTGAGGAGGTGATCACCCTCGTGAGTCAGAAAGATGTTCACTTGTATGCGCAGGAGAATCTCCTCAAGAGCACTAGTCTGCGGTACTTACCTACTTCTGGCGGTTACACTCCCGGGGGCATTGTGCTTCGGAGTGAGTTTGTAAAACTATCTGAACTTCTTTTTAATAGCGTGACCCTGTGGAGCTATAATAGTCCTTCTTATCATGAAGCCCCCTCTTTCAACGGCTGGGGTATGCCTGCTTGCTGGTCCGTGCGAGGTAGCGGTTTGAGAGAGTGCTTCCCTATACCTACTTTGCTTGCTTTGAGCGTGGCAGCAATTAGTTCTCAGGAGATGGCCGTTGCTCTTTACACAGATTTGGTGAGAGGTCTCTTCGATCCAGGAGGCAAAGGTTAAAGCCAAGACTCTTCAAAAATATCTGGGACTATACCTGGCTTACATCAAGTTGACTGTTGATAACGCATTGTTCAGCACGTTTTGGTTATATTGTTATCTTTATTTGCATACACTAGGCCGTTATGTGAACAGATTTAGTCTGCAGAAGCACATAGTACATAACCCAGTTTGATGATATTTTTATTTACTACATTCATTTCTGTTGGTTTGTTTCTCCTCTACATACTAGTATAATAGAGGAGATACGCAGCACAACCTCCAACTATATTTAGACTACAGGTCAATCTTGTGCAAGCACTCTTCCAGGGTACACAGGAAACATATATAAGTAAATACTGATGCTGAGACTATTATGACCTTAAACTGCTTGTTGTACTACAGCCATCTGATTTTATTGTTCACTGTTCTTTAATGGTTCATAGTAATGTATATGTTATCAGTCACTTGTTTAGCCTGGAAAGGGACAGGATGCTCTTTGGCCTTTACATTTGAATGTGTTATTGTAGGTTAAGCTGTTTAATAAGAGTTCATTCCAATAGAAGACTAAATTTTCACATATCCTTCTCAGGTCACCCTAGCAAAGCAGGATTCTAATACAAACCACTTCTAGATAAAAAGCTCGCTGGTGTCTAGCTAATGTGCTAGTGCTTTGTTTTAACTAGGTATATTGAATGTTTAACAAAATCTCACTACACACTTTAGTCCTACAAAGGGGATAAACTGAACATACTTCAATAGCCGTATTACTCTGACAGGGCAATTTTGGTGAGAGAGCTCTGGACTACTATAGGATTGTTAATTCATACTTATCCAGCCCCATACACCCCCTCTGGTGTTGCCGGTACAAAGCCCTCAAGAATTATTCTCAAAAGTTAATGTTCACTTAAAAAATGTATACCCCAGCATTGTTTAGCATTACTCTTCACATTCCCACACTACAGGGTTTTTTCTGTTTCTGTTTCCTCTTTATGTACTGTACTGACAAACTGATTAACATTCTAAAGACGGTTTTTTTTATGTTTTCTTTTTTTATTTAAAGCTATGCCAGTGTACTTGATGTTTAGTGCTCATGAGATACTTGCCATATATTGTAGACATTAGTGTTTTTGCTACTAGAATATGTTATACCCTGGTGGGTTCTATTAATATTAATATCTATAACAATAAGTCTGGTGATATTTAGAAGTAAATACAGACTCCTGTGGGTCTTCATGTCTATATATCAGTATCCCTTTTGACCCTATGTAACAAAAAGGATATCATAGTCTTCCTCCCGTGGTGGGCCTTTAACAATGTACTTAAGAAGACGCCTACAACTGAGGTGGCTTAATAGAGAGTCATACGCATCAATTCTGCAGCAGAGGTAGACCGTAATTTATAAGTTAATGCAAACTGGGCTTATTATTCATCGAAGGGTGGTCTCATCTCCAGTTACACAATAGGTAACTTTATCAATCTCCTTCCCTGCGTCTTGCTGGTTTCATTGTGAGTCGCTTGATTACAGGTTGACCATATCTCTGATGTATAGACTTTATGTGGGTCTAGAATAGCCCTGGCGTGTATTAGAGCTTAAAATCAATGTATTTTTTTTTTATTTTCAAAACTCTGTCATCATACTTTTGTATATATACCCTCTATACTATTGTGTCTCCCTCGTCACAGCTTTGATTTTAGCTTATTCACTTGGCCTTGAGTGTTTAGCAAAGATTTCCTAGTTATAGCATATACTGGCCTATACAGCTACCTACCAATATCTGTGCATAATGGTACATGAAGGTAATTCTCATATTCCCTAAATGTTTGAAGGTTTCATTTATATGTTTGGGGCCCACTCTTGCTCACTGTTTTATATGTATAATGCTTATAAAGGTAAATCCCTATAGAACTTCAATACTACCCTATGCAAATCTTATAGAGAGGTACCTCTTGTTCTGGCATATAACCTATAGTTACCCCAAATATTTAAACCTATTGTTCATATTTGGTCTGTTCGTTTCCAGACGAAAAATACACTACTTAGATGTTTCCAAACAATATCGTTAGAATTCTGTTTAATAGCGTACTTAAAAGCTCTAACTCCTTAGTACATTTACAAATTTCACATACTACCTGGCTCCGCCCTCCTCCCCCCCCTCATATTTTATATTGAGCGGCTCTCGCCCGCTGCATCCCCCCTCCCCATAAAACTATAGAGCTATCCCCTCCCTAGCCCTATTCTTATCTGAGTAGATACCTTAATCTTCCTCTTATTTAGCTGGGAGAGGTCCATTTTTGTTTTTGTTACTTTTATGATATTCTATGATAAAACTGAAGTCCCTTTATAAGATAGCCCATATTTTATAGTTACTCCTGAAATATTTGAATATATTACTCTACTAATGGTACTGTGTATACATCTATTTGTAAATGTTTTGGGCATACCTTTTATATATTGTATTTGTTTACGACTTCAATAAAAAATTGTTTAAAAAAAAAAAAAAAAAGTATTTATTCAAAATTTTGGAAAAGAAAAAGGCTGAATCATAGTCAGACTTTAAAATGACCCTTTACTGATACAGCTGTAGGCTTTAAAATCATAATATGATATATATATATTTAGTCTTATCCAAGAACAGACACAACTCAAATGTATTGCTAAGTATCTTGGAACATTTTACAGATTATATATTTTGCTGTGTAAAGGAATAAAAATACATTTCAAAAGCCGACCACTGACATAAATGAATATAAGAAAAATAGATAGCACCTGAAAACAGGTATACACTTGTTACAAGGACTTTTCTATAGAGGAATTTTAACATTATAGGATGCGGATGGTCAATATGTAGCAAATATAATTTAGTGCCCAAATAATGCAATAATTAAACAGTTCTGCTTCCAGGACTCTGCGAAGACAGCTGGTTCTGCACAAAATACATACGCCTAGATTACGAGTCTTGAGTTAGACATAAAAAGCAGCGTTGAGAGGTTAACGCCCGCTGGTATTACGAGTCTGACAGGTACAGGTGTACCGCTCACTTTTCTTCCGTGACTCGAGCTTACCGCAAATCCCCTTACGTCAATTGCGTATCCTATCTTTTTAATGGGACTTGCCTAACGCTGGTATTACGAGTCTTGGAAGAAGTGAGCGGTAGACCCTCTCCTGGCAAGACTTCTACCGCATTTAAAAGTCAGTAGTTAAGAGTTTTATGGGCTAACGCCGGAACATAAAACTTTTAACTAAAGTGCTAAAAAGTACACTAACACCCATAAACTACCCCCCACATCGGAAACACTTTAATATATTAACCCCTAATCTGCCGATCGGACATCGCCGCCACTTAAATATATTAACCCCTAAACCGCCGCACTCCTGCCTCGCAAACACTAGTTAAATTTTATAAACCCCTAATCTGCCGTCCCTAACATCGCCGACACCTACTTACATTTATTAACCCCTAATCTGCCACCTCCAACATCGCCGCTACTATATTAAAGGTATTAACCCCTAAACCTAAATTTAAACCTAACCCCCCTAACTTAAATATAATTTAAAATAATCTAAATAAAATTACTACAATTAAATAAATTAATCCTATTTAAAACTAAATACTTACCTATAAAATAAACCCTAAGATAGCTACAATATAACTAATAGTTACATTGTATCTAGCTTAGGGTTTATATTTATTTTACAGGCAACTTTGTATTTATTTTAACTAGGTACAATAGTTATTAAATAGTTATCAAATATTTAATAACTACCTAGTTAAAATAAATACAAATATACCTGTAAAATAAATCCTAACCTAAGTTACAATTACACCTAACACTACACTATCATTAAATAAATTACCTAAACTACCTACAATTAATTACAATTAAATTAAATAAACTAAATTACAGAAAAAAAACCTCCGGCTGGGTGAAGATGGCTCAAGGTAGGGAGATCTTCAGGGGGGTATAGTGTTAGGTTTTTCTAATGGGGGATTGGGTGGGTTTTAGAGTAGGGTTGGGTGTGTGGGTGGTGGGTTTTAATGTTGGGGGGTATTGTATTTTTTTTTACAGGTGAAAGAGCCGATTACTTTGGGGCAATGCCCCGCAAAAGGCCCTTTTAAGGGCTATTTGTAATTTATTATAGGGTAGGGATTTTTATTATTTTGGGGGGCTTTTTTATTTTATTAGTGGGATTAGAGATTAGAGTAGGTGTAATTAGTTTAAAATTCTTGTAATTCTAAACTAATTACACCTACTCTAATCCCCCTAATAAAATAAAAAAGCCCCCCAAAATAATAAAAATCCCTACTCTATAATAAATTACAAATAGCCCTTAAAAGGACCTTTTGCGGGGCATTGCCCCAAAGTAATCGGCTCTTTCACCTGTAAAAAAAAATACAATACCCCCCAACATTAAAACCCACCACCCACACACCCAACCCTACTCTAAAACCCACCCAATCCCCCATTAGAAAAACCTAACACTACCCCCCTGAAGATCTCCCTACCTTGAGCCATCTTCACCCAGCCGGAGGGGCAGAAGTCTTCATCCGATCCGGGCAGAAGAGGTCCTCCAAGAGGCAGAAGTCTTCATCCAGACGGCATCTTCTATCTTCATCCATCCGGAGCGCATCCATCTTCAATCCAGCCGATGCAGAGCCATCCTCTCCATCGACGTCCTAACGAAGAATGAAGGTTCCTTTAAATGACGTCATCCAAGATGGCGTCCCTTGAATTCCGATTGGCTGATAGGATTCTATCAGCCAATCGGAATTAAGGTAGGAAAAATCCTATTGGCTGATCCAATCAGCCAATAGGATTGAGCTTGCATTCTATTGGCTGATTGGAACAGCCAATAGAGTGCGAGCTCAATCCTATTGGCTGATCCAATCAGCCAATAGGATTGAACTTCAATCCTATTGGCTGATTGGATCAGCCAATAGGATTTTTCCTACCTTAATTCCGATTGGCTGATAGAATCCTATCAGCCAATCGGAATTCAAGGGACGCAATCTTGGATGACGTCATTTAAAGGAACCTTCATTGTTCGTTAGGACGTCGATGGAAGAGGATGGCTCCGCGACGGCTGGATTGAAGATGGATCCGCTCCGGATGGATGAAGATAGAAGATGCCGCCTGGATGAAGACTTCTGCCGCTTGGAGGACCTCTTCTGCCCGGATTGGATGAAGACTTCTGTCCCTCTGGAGGTCCACTTGTGCCCGGCTGGGTGAAGACGGCTCAAGGTAGGGAGATCTTCATGGGGGTAGTGTTAGGTTTTTTAAGGGGGGATTGGGTGGGTTTTGGAGTAGGGTTAGGTGTGTGGGTGGTGGGTTTTAATGTTGGGGGGGTGGTATTGTATTTTTTTTTTACAGATGAAAGAGCTGATTACTTTGGGGCAATGCCCCGCAAAAGGCCCTTTTAAGGGCTATTTGTAATTTAGTGTAGGGTAGGGAATTTTATTATTTTGGGGGGCTTTTTTATTTTATTAGGGGGATTAGAGTAGGTGTAATTAGCTTAAAATTCTTGTAATTCTTTTTTTTTTCTCTGTAATTTAGTGTTGTTTTGTTTTCGTAATTTAATTTATTTAATTGTAATTAATTGTAGGTAGTTTAGGTAATTTATTTAATGATAGTTTAGTGTTAGGTGTAATTGTAACTTAGGTTAGGATTTATTTTACAGGTACATTTGTCTTTATTTTAACTAGGAAGTTATTAAATAGTTAATAACTATTTAATAACTATTCTACCTAGTTAAAATAAATACAAAGTTGCCTGTAAAATAAATATAAATCCTAAAATAGCTACAATGTAACTATTAGTTATATTTTAGCTAGCTTAGGGTTTATTTTATCGGTAACTATTTAGTTTTAAATAGGATTAATTTATTTAATGATGGTAAATTTATTTCGTTTAATTTAAATTATATTTAAGTTAGAGGGGTGTTAGGGTTAGACTTAGGTTTAGGGATTAATAAATTTAAAATAGTGGCGGCGACATTGGCGGCGGCGGCAGATTAGGGGTTAATAAATTTAATATAGTTGCGGCGATGTTGGGGGGGCAGATTAGGGGTTAATAACTAATGTAGGTATCGGCGATGTTGGGGGCAGTAGATAAGGGTTCAAAAGTATAATGTAGGTGGCGGCGGGGGCCGGAGCAGCAGATTAGGGGTTAATAATATAATGTAGTTGTCAGCGATAGCGGGGGCGGCAGATTAGGGGTTAATAAGTGTAAGATTAGGTTGTGTTTAGACTCTGGGTTCATGTTTGGGTGTTGGGTGCAGACATAAAATTCATTTCCCAAAAGGAAACAATGGGGCTTCGTTAGGAGCTGAACGCTGCTTTTTTGCAGGTGTTAGGTTTTTTTCAGCCAGCTCAGCCCCATTGTTTCCTATGGAGGAATCGTGCACAAGCACGTTTAGCCAGCTCACCGCTGACTTAAGCAACGCTGGTATTGAGGTGAGATGTGGAGCTAAATTTTGCTCTACGCTCACCTTTTTGCAGCTAACGCCAGGTTTAAAAAAACCTGTAATACCAGCGTTGTCTTAAGGGAGCGGTGGGAAAAAAGGCTCGTTAGCACCGCAAGCCTTACCGACAAAAACTCGTAATCTAGCCGTTAAGATGTTAATCACAGTGGCACTCACTCTCCCAAACACATTTATGTCACACTAACAATAAATTCCTAATTCCTTTTCTGTTCAGGACTAAATTATGAGCTTCTAGTGATCAACTAATAAAAGGATTGTTTTGTTTATTAAATGACAACTAGCAAAAGTAGAAGCCATATTAGATTAAATATGCTGCCTCATACACATGCCGAAACACAAAATCATTAACTGAAAATCAGCCACTGTCAAATGACCGACAATTTAAATATTAAATGAAAAAATAGATACATTAATGGAAAACACAACCTTATTACATGGGAATAAAAAAAGAAAGTGTGATTTAACGCAAACCCATTTTATATAGCCATACATTTTCACTTGTTAATATTCATTTTATGTTTATTCTATCTGTTTATGTCTGTCTGTCTTTTCATCTATCTCTATCACCAGATACACACACAACACACAGACAGAAAATGCTTTCAAACCAAATGAATAAGCATACTCACCCAGTGGCCGTGCAATGTAGCCAGCACTTCTTTGCCAAGCTTGATCTTCCCTGATATTTGATTAACACTATCTTCACTACCTAAAAATGGCTGCAAAGTAAAGTTACAAAATAATTAAAACAACAGCATTATTATAAGTAATTCTCATCATCATAATAATAATAACTGCATTATTTATATTTTACTTTCTGCCCAAAGGGTGGTTTATCTCACAGTCACAGAAAGTAAATGCTATGAGATTGTGATGTAAAATATTTTACACTTCTAAGAAAAAAATGGCTAAAATGGCTCAGACTGCGAAGTTTGAGAATGCAGCCAATTATCCAATGGAAGCACCTCTGATTTACGTCCAGTGGTCCAGAAATGTTTGCACAGCAAAAAATAAGTCCATAAATGGGAAAAATAAAGGACCATATTAACCAGCATTTGCATTATCATTTCTGCTTATGCCAAACAATGTAATTGTATTTTGCATATTTTTCTATGATGCACATATGTTCTTGTGCTGCTGAATATGTTGGTGCATCACAAATATATGATGGGACTCATAATAATAACCTTATTTGCAACTTCCACAATGATGTTTTTAAGGGGATATAAGAATGATAAGATGGGAATAAACTGATTGAGACAGATGTATTAGAGCACTTACAATGTTTAAAACCACAATAGAATCTAGATTCTAGAGCATCGAGTCCCATGCACCTTATAGTTACACTATTATTTTGCTGCAGATGTTACCTATGGTTATACAGAGTAAAACGATGCCCAATACTCAAGGAGGACTGACCATCCCTTCAAACAAAGAACATTATGAACGGCAAGAAAACAAAGCCACAGCTACCTTTAATTTAAACTCAAGTATGGCACTATAACCGGTCTTCTCGCATGTGATGGTGACATTTCCTCCGAGCTCAAGCGTCATTGTGCCATAGAGAATACCTACAGAAACACGTAGTGTCAGAGCATTACACACAGCTGAAGTTCCATGAGGATCTAGGAACACAAGAATTACGTGTGATTTTACCTTTGCAGTGAGCATACGGCATTGTCATCATGTAATCTTCACCACGATTCAGGAATGTTAGTCTCCCTTCCCCTTCCAAAATAGCTGACAGGGAGTTGCCTGCAAAGATTATGCATATTAACTTAAAATAAATTAGATTTATAAAGGTTTGATATCAATTACATCAGTGTAATTTCTTTTTTCTGTTTCCCATAATGCTGGTTAAAATTTACAAACTCACCATTCCGAAATCATCATGCAAATAAAAAGTGAATAAAAGAAAATACCCATAACAACAACATGAGACTAATTGTGCCTTGTATAAATTAAAAAAGTCTGCAAAACACTCTACAATGAGAATACTCATGTTAACAAATATCTGTATATCCTATATCAAAGTTGGCTGATGACAAATGATATATGGTCTGCCTCCAGTTTTAGCTGTTTGTAGTATAAACAGATTATACCATTGATAAACTTCTTTGTTTTTCTGCTATGGGAATATATTTCAGTGGTCAAATCACACTAAAAAAATATCCAGTTACTTATAAAATGTCTGAAGCAATTATATTATTTGATGAACTACATCTACTTAAACAAAAGGATGTGTGCTCATACTACTAAGGTAAAACATAATTTATGCTTACCTGATAAATGTATTTCTCTTGTGGTGTATCCAGTCCACGGATCATCCATTACTTGTGGGATATTCTCCTTCCCAACAGGAAGTTGCAAGAGGACACCCACAGCAGAGCTGTCTATATAGCTCCTCCCCTAACTGCCATATCCATCATTCGACCGAAGACAAGCAGAGAAAGGAGAAACCATAGGGTGCAGTGGTGACTGTAGTTTAAAATTAAACAATACCTGCCTTAAAATGACAGGGCGGGCCGTGGACTGGATACACCACACGAGAAATAAATTTATCAGGTAAGCATAAATTATGTTTTCTCTTGTAAGGTGTATCCAGTCCACGGATCATCCATTACTTGTGGGATACCAATACCAAAGCTAAAGTACACGGATGAAGGGAGGGAGAAGGCAGGTACTTAAACGGAAGGTACCACTGCCTGTAAAACCTTTCTCCCAAAAATAGCCTCCGAAGAAGCAAAAGTATCAAATTTATAGAATTTTGAAAAAGTATGAAGCGCAGTCCAAGTTGCCGCCTTGCAAATCTGTTCAACAGAAGCCTCATTTTTAAAGGCCCATGTGGAAGCCACAGCTCTAGTAGAATGAGCTGTGATCCTTTCTGGAGGCTGCTGGCCAGCAGTCTCACAGGCTAAGCGGATTATGCTTCTTAGCCAAAAAGAAAGAGAGGTTGCCGAAGCCTTTTGACCTCTCCTCTGTCCAGAGTAGACAACAAACAAAGCAGATGTTTGACGAAAATCTTTAGTAGCTTGTAAGTAAAACTTTAAAGCACGAACCACGTCCAGATTGTGTAATAGACGTTCCTTCTTTGAAGAAGGATTAGGACACAAAGACGGAACAACAATCTCTTGATTGATATTCTTATTAGATACCACCTTAGGTAAAAAAACAGGTTTGGTACGCAGAACTACCTTATCTGCATGGAAGATCAGATAAGGAGAATCACATTGTAAGGCAGATAACTGGGAAACTCTACGAGCCGAGGAAATAGCTACCAAAAAAAAGAACTTTCCAAGATAAAAGTTTGATATCTATGGAATGAAGAGGTTCAAACGGAACTCCTTGAAGAACCTTAAGAACCAGATTTAAGCTCCATGGCGGAGCAACAGGTTTAAACACAGGCTTGATTCTAACTAAAGCCTGACAAAATGCCTGAACGTCTGTAACATCTGCCAGACGCTTGTGCAAAAGAATAGACAGGGCAGAAATCTGTCCCTTTAAGAAACTAACTGACAATCCTTTTTCCAAACCTTCTTGGCGAAAGGATAATATCCTGGGAATCCTGACCTTACTCCATGAGTAACCCTTGGATTCACACCAATAAAGATATTTACCCATATCTTATGGTAAATTTTCCTGGTGACAGGCTTTTGTGCCTGTATTAAGGTATTAATGACTGACTCGGAGAAGCCACACTTTGATAACATCAAGCGTTCAATCTCCAGGCAGTCAGTCTCAGAGAAATTAGATTTGGTTGATTGAAAGGACCTTGTAGTAGAAGGTCTTGTCTTAACGGCAGAGTCCAAGGTGGAAAGGATGACATGTCCACTAGATCTGCATACCAGGTCCTGTGTGGCCACGCAGGCGCTATCAAGATCACCGATGCTCTCTCCTGCTTGATCTTGGCAATCAGACGAGGGAGCAGAGGAAACGGTGGAAACACATAAGCAAACACCTCCGGATGGAGCTCCCACTCCCCCGGATGAACAAGTCTGTCGACTTAGAAAATCCGCCTCCCAGTTCTCTACACCTGGGATATGGATAGCTGATAGGTGGCAAGAGTGAATCTCTGCCCAGCGAATTATCTTTGAGACTTCTAACATCGCTAGGGAACTCCTTGGTTGATGTAAGCCACAGTCGTGATGTTGTCCGACTGAAATCTGATGAACCTCAGAGTTGCTAACTGAGGCCAAGCCTGAAGAGCATTGAATATCGCTCTCAGTTCCAGAATATTTATTAGAAGGAGTGACTCCTTCTGAGTCCACGATCCCTGAGCCTTCAGGGAATTCCAGACTGCACCCCAACCTAGAAGGCTGGCATCTGTCGTTACAATTGTCCAATCTGGCCTGTGAAAGGTCATACCTTTGGACAGATGGACCCGAGATAGCCACCAGAGAAGAGAATCCCTGGTCTCTTGATCCAGATTTAGTAGAGGGGACAAATCTGTGTAATCCCCATTCCACTGACTGAGCATGCAGAGTTGCAGCGGTCTGAGATGTAGGCGTGCAAACGGCACTATGTCCATTGCCGCTACCATTAAGCCGATTACTTCCATGCACTGAGCCACCGAAGCGCGAGGAATGGAATAAAGAACACGGCAGGAATTTAGAAGTTTTGATAACCTGGACTCCTAGGAAGGAAACTCTTGTGAGGGGGATAGAGAACTCTTTTCCTCGTTCCCCTTCCACCCATGCGACCTCAGAAATGCCAACACTATGTCCGTATGAGACTTGGCAATTTGGAAGTTTGACGCCTGAATCAGGATGTCGTCTAAATAAGGGGCCACTGCTATGCCCCGCGGCCTTAGAACCGCCAGAAGCGACCCTAGAACCTACGTAAAAATTCTTGGGGCTGTAGTTAACCCAAAGGGAAGAGCTACAAATTGGCAATGCCTGTCTAGGAAGGCAAACCTGAGAAACCGATGATGATCTTTGTGTATCGGAATGTGAAGATAAGCATCCTTTAAATCCACTGTAGTCATGTATTGACCCTCCTGGATCATAGGTAGGTTGGTACGAATAGTCTCCATCTTGAATGATGGAACTCTGAGGAATTTGTTTAAGATCTTTAGATCCAAAATTGGTCTGAAGGTTCCCTCTTTTTTGGGAACCACAAACAGATTTGAGTAAAATCCCTATCCCTGTCCCTAGGAGGTCTTGTACACAGTGTAAGAATGCCTCTCTCTTTATCTGGTTTGCAGATAATTGTGAAAGGTGAAATCTCCCTTTTGGGGGGGAAGCCTTGAAGTCCAGAAGATATCCCTGGGATATAATTTCCAACGCCCAGGGATCCTGGACATCTCTTGCCCACGCCTGGGCGAAGAGCGAAAGTCTGCCCCCTACTAGATCCGTTACCGGATAGGGGGCCGTTCCTTCATGCTGTCTTAGAGGCAGCAGCAGGCTTTTTGGCCTGCTTACCTTTGTTCCAGGTCTGGTTAGGTCTCCAGACTGTCTTGGACTGAGCAAAAGTTCCCTCTTGTTTTGCATTAGAGGAAGTTGATGCCGCACTTGCCTTGAAGTTTCGAAAGGCACGAAAATTAGACTGTTTGGCCCTTGATTTGGACCTATCCTGAGGAAGGGCATGACCTTTTCCTCCAGTGATATCAGCAATAATCTCCTTCAAACCAGGCCCGAATAGGGTCTGCCCCTTGAAGGGAATGTTAAGCAGCTTAGACTTTGAAGTAACGTCAGCTGACCATGATTTAAGCCATAGCGCTCTGCGCGCTTGAATAGCAAAACCAGAATTTTTAGCCGTTAGTTTAGTCAAATGAACAATGGCATCAGAAACAAAAGAATTGGCTAGCTTAAGTGCTCTAAGCTTGTCAAGTATGTCATCCAATGGAGTCGCTACCTGTAAAGCCTCTTCCAGAGACTCAAACCAGAACGCCGCGGCAGCAGTGACAGGAGCAATGCATGCAAGGGGCTGTAGGATAAAACCTTGTTGAATAAACATTTTCTTAAGGTAACCCTCTAACTTTTTATCCATTGGATCTAAGAAAGCACAACTGTCCTCGACAGGGATAGTAGTACGCTTTGCTAGAGTAGAAACTGCTCCCTCCACCTTAGGAACTGTCTGCCATAAGTCCCGTGTGGTGGCGTCTATTAGAAACATTTTTCTAAAAATAGGAGGGGAAGAGAACGGCACACCTGGTCTATCCCATTCCTTAGTAATAATTTCTGTAAACCTTTTAGGTATTGGAAAAACATCAGTGCACACCGGCACTGCATAGTATTTATCCAGTCTACACAATTTCTCTGGCACTGCAATTGTATCACAGTCATTCAGAGCAGCTAAAACCTCCCTGAGTAACACACAGAGGTGTTCAAGCTTAAATTTAAATGTAGAAATATCAGAATCAAATTGCATCATCTTCCCTGAGTCAGAAACACCACCCAACAGAAAGAAGCTCTCCTTCTTCAGCTTCTGCATATTGTGAGGCAGTATCAGACATAGCTCTTAAAGCGTCAGTATGCTCTGTATTTCATCTAACTCCAGAGCTATCTCGCTTTCCTCTAAATTCAGGTAGTCTGGCTAATACCGCTGACAGTGTATTATCCATGACTGCCGCCATGTGTTGTAAAGTAAACGCTATGGGCGCCCTAGATGTACTTGACGCCATTTGAGCGTGAGTCCCTTGAGCGGGAGTCAAAGGATCTGACACGTGGGGAGAGTTAGTCGGCATAACTTCCCCCTCGTCAGATTCCTCTGGTGATAAATGTTTACAGTGTGTATAAAAAGCTAACAGAGCATTGCACCCACTTGCAAATGGATGATTAACCCCTTAGTTAAAAAAACGGATCAAAAAAACGATATAGACGTTTTTTTAACAGCACACCAAACTGCCACAGCCTTGCTGTGGGCCTACCTTCCCCAACAAACGATTTTGGAAAGCCTAAGAGCCCTCTAGAGATGTCCTATAGCATTCAGGGGACTCCTGGAGGAAGCTGGATGTCTCAGTCTGTAAAATTTACTGCGCAAAAAAGCGCTAAATTAGGCCCCTCCCACACATAGTAACATATTGGAAGGCCTCAGGAAACTGTTTCTAGGCAAATTTAAGCCAGCCATGTGGAAAAAAACTAGGCCCCAATAAAGTTTTATCACCAAGTATATATAAAAACGTTTAAACATGCCAGCAAACATTTAATATTGTAAATATAAAAGAGTATTACCTCAGAAAGTAAGCATGATACCAGTCGCTATTAAATCACTGTATTCAGGCTTACCTTACATAAATTTGGTAACAGCAGCATTTTTCTAGCATTCACATCTTCTAGAAAATAATCTTAACTGCACATACCTCATAGCAGGATAACCTGCACGCCATTCCCCCGCTGAAGTTACCTCTCTCTTCAGTCATGTGTGAGAACAGCAATGGATCTTAGTTACAACCTGCTAAGATCATAGAAATCACAGGCAGATTCTTCTATTTTTCTGCCTGGAACAAAATAGTACAACTCCGGTACCATTTAAAAATAATAAACTTTTGATTGAAGCAAAATAACAGCTACATTTCACCACTTTCTCTCTTACTACCTCCATGCTTGTTGAGAGTTGCAAGAGAATGACTGGATATGGTAGTTAGGGGAGGAGCTATATAGACAGCTCTGCTGTGGGTGTCCTCTTGCAACTTCCTGTTGGGAAGGAGAATATCCCACAAGTAATGGATGATCCGTGGACTGGATACACCTTACAAGAGAAACTCAGAAACTGATGTGTGACATGTATTTCCCACCTTATCCTATTCTGGCAACAGCTTACCGTAAAACTTGGATTTGGCCAAAATGCTCCCACTCAGGCAAAAGCCATCTTTTCGGTTACTGACATAGAAGGCAGATACTGGGGGATGATGGGATACCTAGAGAGTAAAAATACATATATTTATCAAAAAGGCACGGGTTAACACTTAAAGGGACAGTCTAACATATAATTGTTATTGTTTTAAAAGATAGATAATCCCTTTATTACCCATTCCCCAGTTTTGCATAACCAACACAGTTATATTAATATACTTTTTACCTCTGTGATTACCTGACTGTGACTGTTTATTATCTATTGTCTTACATTTAGCATTGTTTTGTGCTAAATCTTAAATAACCCCCTGTGCCTGAACACAGTGTTATCTATATGGCCCATGTGTACTTTCTGTGTTTTTGTGTTGAAAAGAGATTTAAAAAGCATGTGATAAGAGGCAGCCCTCAAAGGCTTAGAAATTAGCATATGAGCCTACCTATGTTTAGTTTAAACTAAGAATACCAAGAGAAAAAAGCAAATTTGATGATAAAAGTAAATTGGAAAGTTGATTAAAAGTCCTATCTGAATAATGAAAGTTTAATTTATACTAGACTGTCCCTTTAATGCTAAAAGTATCAGTCATTTTCTTGATTCCAAGATTCTTATGAGCAGTTCATTTTCACACAGGAAAGTTGACGTGCAAAGCAAATGATCTATTTTAATCCAACACCTCTGCATTTGTTACCAGCTGATTTAATCATTACAAGAACGTCACACTAAGGCTCAGCCCAGGTAAAAGGATGCAACTAAATGTACGGATGTTTATTTAGCTTGTATAAAGGAACATTAACATCTTGTTTTGCATTATATTAACTTATCAGTCAGGTGTAAAACGTTTTTAGATTAACACTGATGTTTTTTCACTAACATAACTCTCCCCAACACTTTTTGAAGGAGAAAATCCAGACTTGCTACTAGGACAAGGCTAGTCACGATCATCTGACTAGCAAAGCTTCTATTGTCTTGCAGTTCTTTATCTGATCCCCCATGACAGATATGTAGCTGGGTTAGGCTTGTGAGGTCTGGAGTCTTTGAGACTTTGTGTTCTCAGAATTGGAAAACCCACAATTTTAAGTTACACGTTAAGGGGCAAAATAAATAACACTGTAGTATACTGCAAAATTTGTAATGCATAATGAAGCATTTTATGTTACAATATCAAGGTATTTTACGTCCCTTTAACTGGCCAGATTTGGTCAGTCATTCTTGATACTATTATCAGTCATTGTAGAAGGTCTTATTTATCTTTAAACATAGTAAACATCTATAAATTGCTGAATTTCCTTTGTCCAGAGACTTAAAGGGACACTGAACCCAATTTTTTTCTTTCATGATTCAGATAGAGCATGCAATTTTAAGAAACTTTCTAATTTACTTCTATTATCAATGTTTCTTCGTTCTCTTGCTATCTTTATTTGAAAAAGAAGGCATCTATGCTAAGGAGACAGCAAATTGTTGGTTCAGAACCATGGATAGTACTTGTTTATTGGTGCTGTCCAATCAGCAAGGACAACCCAGGTTGTTCACCAAAAATGGGCCGGCATCTAAACTTACATTCTTGCTTTTCAAATAAAAATACCAAGAGAATTAAGAAAATTTGATAATAGGAGTAAATGAGAAAGTTGTTTAAAATTGTATGCTCTATCTGAATCAGGAAAGAACAAATTTGGGTTCAGTGTCCCTTTAAGGGTTAAACCATAAATATTATTTTGAATTTTATGTCTGGCATAGCTATAAGTCTGCAGATCAAATTCTAATTTACATTTATTATCAAATGTGCAGGGGATCCCAGTTGTAACAAATGACTCAAAGGAAAAGCATTTGATAATAAAAGGGCATTTGAAAAATTTCCAAAATGGTCTTGTCCAACCAGGATATGGTTTAAATATAACTGCAAAGCTTATTTTTTTTCTTATACTCTACTTGGGGTTTAAAACAATTTACCTGCTCAGCAATGTAGAATGTCTTGCTGTTTGTTCTTGGATGGATCCATAAACAGCGAAATGTTTCACCAAGAATCGGATTGTACGGTTTCTTCAGACCCTGAAAATTAAGGCAGAAAATGGGGACTTTTAACTAAGCTTCACATTTAACTTGTGAGACAAATTGTCATATTGAAGAGTAGCAGACCTTTGGTTTTTTATAAAATCCCGATAGATACCACTTCACAACCTTCTTCATTCGACTGTAAGCGTTCTCTTCTAGTGCAGCCCTGACAAGCAACAAAACAAAATATATTGTTTTATACCATTAAGATTTAGGTTTCAGCTTTTGCTAAAGGAAAATTAACATTTTTTCTTTTGTTAAAACATTGTTTCCTTTAAAATAAATGTTCTTATCAGTGTTCCCTATAAGGATAATTCTGTGTGCAGCCCAGCAGTGAAACAGGTAATAAGGGAACCACACATTGCAGTCTGCATTGTGCAGTGTAATTGCTCTAATTAACTGTTTCACTGCTGGGCTGCTCATAAAACTGGCCTTAGAGGGAACACTGGTCCCTATGATATAAATAATTTTGTCTTTATTCTTGTCTGAAGTGTCTTTGTCCACCAACATAGCTGTATGAGCTGTCTTTACCAACCACTGTAAACAATATATTCCTAAGAATGAGAAACACGTATTTCCTGCTTTTTAAACTCAATGTCAATACCCTTAAATATTTTACCATGCTTAGAGGTAGAGCTGTTTCAAATGCATAATATTTTTTGGAGCTTAATGCTCCTTTTGATGCCATATGCTTTAATAAATATTCTCATTTTTTGAGCCCTTATTTTGTAAACATGTATGTCGTGTTTTAATGTTTTTCCAAAACTCCAACAACATTAAGACCTTATGAGTAAGTTGGTAATGGCTTAAAGGGGTACAACTGCCTAATACCACCAAATATAAAATAAGAAATGGTCACAAAATAGATATGAACATGTATTTCTAAGTGTCAGTATAGCTGTAGTGCTAGACTCCACTTTTTCTTGGTCTACAAAAGGGATGTATGAGTTCAAGGTAATACGTTGAGTGTGAGTTCTCTTTTAATAAGAAAATGTAAAACTAGAAAATAGTATTGTCTCAGAACCCATAATCTTTCCTTCTTGGCTTTGTGATACCATCTATTCATCATAAGGCTTTGCAATTTGACTTTTTTTTTGTATCTTCTCTTCTTCCATACCACATTCAGTTTCTTTCCGGTACTAAACCACTAAACATAATAAATATAAATGTAACCAAAGCTGTATTCATCACTTACTCAGATAGGAAATCCGCATGATAGTAATAATCAGACAGCTTATCTAGGAATGAACGAGGCTCAAGGATAAAGGTAGGAAGCACCACTTTGGACAAGTCCATCCCTGGACGGACTTGTTTAAGCAGGGTCCAAATCAGACTTTTGTGCTCTTCAGAGACAGTTTCTGTTTGAGATGCTTCACCTGCCTGAAAAAAAAGATAATTAAACAATTGTTAATGAAACTGCAATTACACAACGATGAGATACTAAGCATTGTTATATGGTTTAACATAACTACACCAATTGTATTCAAAATAATATGTGATAGAACCCCAATATCACACACGTTTCATCTTTTAATAATACAATTTTCTTGATGACTTGCAAAGAAAAACATTTAACTGCTATAGGAAAAACCATAAAGGGATCAAACACATCCCCCTTTACATTTTAAGTATCTGCAAGTCATCAACGGAAAGTCTGATAGTTTGTCATATGTTATATAAAATAGGAACTAAAAAAGGATAGAGAATACAATTTAAAGGGACATAAAAGCGCAAAAATAAAATAAACTGTGTCAAAGCATTCATTACTGCACTATTGTTTATGTATAACTGTGTTTATCCCCTGCTTCTAAGCCTACCTAGGTATGCTTTTCAACAAAGGATACTCAAAGAAGAAAGTAAATTTAATAATATAAGTAAATTAAAAAGCCTCTTAAAATTGCATGCTCTGCAATTTTGACTTTTAAGTTCCTTTAAAGTGATGGTCAACTCTCCCCTTTATAAAAACAGATCCGGAATGTTAGTGATATTTTAGATGGAGTTTAATTCATCAGTTGTAACAAAGATGCGCTAGTACTTACATTTTAATACAGATATGAAATTCAAATCTGCTGCCCACTTAAGTAAATTTTTCAGTAAGCTAAAGGTTTGAATTGTTTTCCAATCAGCGCACTCCCCATTGGGCACCTTTTGTTGTAGCTAGAGTGCTGATAGGAAAACAATTCAAACTGTTAGCTCACAGAAAAATTTACTTTTGAAGTGGTCGGTGTAGGGCGGGGTATTGAGCTGTATATCTATATTAACCCCTTCATGACCAACGACGTATGGGGTACGTCCTGCAAAAAAATGCAGTTAATGACCAAGGACGTACCCCGTACGTCGTTGGTCTTTGAAAGCAGTGGAAGCGATCTTGATCACTTCCAACTGCTTTCATGTTATAGCAGTGATGCCTCGATATTGAGGCATCCTGCTATAACATTTTTTAGCCGTCCGATGAAGAGAGAGCCACCCTGTGGCCCTCTCTGCATCGGCCATCAATGGCCATGTTCGTTGGTGGGTGGGAGCTGATCCAGGGAGGCGGGTGGGCGGCCATCGGTGGGGAAGGGGGGCGGGATCGAGTGCGTGCGTGGGTGCGCGCGCGTGCACGGGAGCGCGCGCGGGCGGGTGGGAACCCTACACTATGGAACAACTGTAAGGTGGTACTCGGTTGGAGAGAGGGTGGGAACATTACAAATTTTAACGATCTGGGAGGGTGGGAGGTTGGGGGTTGAGGGGGGGTAGCTACACTACAGAAAATACTATTTTTAAAATAATAAAATAATAAAATGTTATAAAAAACATATTTGATTTCAAACTGGGTACTGGCAGACAGCTGCCAGTACCCAATATGGCGCATAATAAGGCCGAAAGGGGGGTTAGAGAGCTGTTTGGGGGGGGGGGGGGGGGATCAGGGAAGTTGGGGGCTAAGGGGGGATCCTACAGAGCAGAATTATCTTTTTTTTTTTTTTAAATCCCCAAAAAACTCTTATTTTAGTACTGGCAGACTTACTGCCAGTACTTAAGATGGCGGGGACAATTGTGCGGTGGGGGAGGGAAGAGAGCTGTTTGGGAGGGATCAGGGGGTGTGATGTGTCATGTGGGAGGTTAATACCCACACTAAAGCTAAAATTAACCCTGCAAGCTCCCTACAAGCTCCCTAATTAACCCCTTCAATGCTGGGCATTATACACGTGTGGTGCGCAACGGCATTTAGCTGCCTTCTAATTACCAAAAAGCAAAGCCAAAGCCATATATGTCTGCTATTTCTGAACAAAGGGGATCCCAGAGAAGCTTTTACAACCATTTATGCCATAATTGCACAAGCTGTTTGTAAATAATTTCAGTGAGAAACCTAAAATTGTGAAAAATGTAACGCTTTATTTTTATTTGTTAGCATTTGGCGGTGAAATGGTGGCATGAAATATACCAGAATGGGCCTAGATCAATACTTTGGGTTGTCTACTACATTATACTAAGGCTAAAATTAACCCTAAAAGCTCCCTACAAGCTTCCTAATTAACCCCTTCAATGCTGGGCATAATACATGTGTGGTGCGCAGTGGCATTTTGCGGCCTTCTAAATACCAAAAAGCAATGCCAAAGCCATATATGTCTGCAATTTCTGAACAAAGGGGATCCCAGAGAAGCATTTACAACCATGTATGCCATAATTGCACAAGTTGTTTGTAAATAATTTCAGTGAGAAACCTAAAGTTTGTGAAACAATTTGTGAAAAAGTGAACAATTTTTTTTATTTGATCGCATTTGGTAGTGAAATGGTGGCATGAAATATACCAAAATGGGCCTAGATCAATACTTTGGGATGTCTTCTAAAAAAAAAATATATGCATGTCAAGGGATATTCAGGGATTCCTGAAAGATATCAGTGTCCCAATGTAACTAGCGCTAATTTTGAAAAAAACAGAATTTATGTTTACCTGATAAATTACTTTCTCCAACGGTGTGTCCGGTCCACGGCGTCATCCTTACTTGTGGGATATTCTCCTCCCCAACAGGAAATGGCAAAGAGCCCAGCAAAGCTGGTCACATGATCCCTCCTAGGCTCCGCCTACCCCAGTCATTCGACCAACGTTAAGGAGGAATATTTGCATAGGAGAAACCATATGGTACCGTGGTGACTGTAGTTAAAGAAAATAAATTATCAGACCTGATTAAAAAAAACCAGGGCGGGCCGTGGACCGGACACACCGTTGGAGAAAGTAATTTATCAGGTAAACATAAATTCTGTTTTCTCCAACATAGGTGTGTCCGGTCCACGGCGTCATCCTTACTTGTGGGAACCAATACCAAAGCTTTAGGACACGGATGAAGGGAGGGAGCAAATCAGGTCACCTAAATGGAAGGCACCACGGCTTGCAAAACCTTTCTCCCAAAAATAGCCTCAGAAGAAGCAAAAGTATCAAACTTGTAAAATTTGGTAAAAGTGTGCAGTGAAGACCAAGTCGCTGCCCTACATATCTGATCAACAGAAGCCTCGTTCTTGAAGGCCCATGTGGAAGCCACAGCCCTAGTGGAATGAGCTGTGATTCTTTCGGGAGGCTGCCGTCCGGCAGTCTCGTAAGCCAATCTGATGATGCTTTTAATCCAAAAAGAGAGAGAGGTAGAAGTTGCTTTTTGACCTCTCCTTTTACCAGAATAAACAACAAACAAGGAAGATGTTTGTCTAAAATCCTTTGTAGCATCTAAATAGAATTTTAGAGCGCGAACAACATCCAAATTGTGCAACAAACGTTCCTTCTTTGAAACTGGTTTCGGACACAGAGAAGGTACGATAATCTCCTGGTTAATGTTTTTGTTAGAAACAACTTTTGGAAGAAAACCAGGTTTAGTACGTAAAACCACCTTATCTGCATGGAACACCAGATAAGGAGGAGAACACTGCAGAGCAGATAATTCTGAAACTCTTCTAGCAGAAGAGATTGCAACTAAAAACAAAACTTTCCAAGATAATAACTTAATATCAACGGAATGTAAGGGTTCAAACGGAACCCCCTGAAGAACTGAAAGAACTAAATTGAGACTCCAAGGAGGAGTCAAAGGTTTGTAAACAGGCTTAATTCTAACCAGAGCCTGAACAAAGGCTTGAACATCTGGCACAGCTGCCAGCTTTTTGTGAAGTAACACAGACAAGGCAGAAATCTGTCCCTTCAGGGAACTTGCAGATAATCCTTTTTCCAATCCTTCTTGAAGGAAGGATAGAATCTTAGGAATCTTAACCTTGTCCCAAGGGAATCCTTTAGATTCACACCAACAGATATATTTTTTCCAAATTTTGTGGTAAATCTTTCTAGTTACAGGCTTTCTGGCCTGAACAAGAGTATCGATAACAGAATCTGAGAACCCTCGCTTCGATAAGATCAAGCGTTCAATCTCCAAGCAGTCAGCTGGAGTGAAACCAGGTTCGGATGTTCGAACGGACCCTGAACAAGAAGGTCTCGTCTCAAAGGTAGCTTCCAAGGTGGAGCCGATGACATATTCACCAGATCTACATACCAAGTCCTGCGTGGCCACGCAGGAGCTATCAAGATCACCGACGCCCTCTCCTGATTGATCCTGGCTACCAGCCTGGGGATGAGAGGGAACGGCGGGAACACATAAGCTAGTTTGAAGGTCCAAGGTGCTACTAGTGCATCCACTAGAGCCGCCTTGGGATCCCTGGATCTGGACCCGTAGCAAGGAACTTTGAAGTTCTGACGAGAGGCCATCAGATCCATGTCTGGAATGCCCCACAGCTGAGTGACTTGGGCAAAGATTTCCGGATGGAGTTCCCACTCCCCCGGATGCAATGTCTGACGACTCAGAAAATCCGCTTCCCAATTTTCCACTCCTGGGATGTGGATAGCGGACAGGTGGCAGGAGTGAGACTCCGCCCATAGAATGATTTTGGTCACTTCTTCCATCGCTAGGGAACTCCTTGTTCCCCCCTGATGGTTGATGTACGCAACAGTTGTCATGTTGTCTGATTGAAACCGTATGAACTTGGCCCTCGCTAGCTGAGGCCAAGCCTTGAGAGCATTGAATATCGCTCTCAGTTCCAGAATATTTATCGGTAGAAGAGATTCTTCCCGAGACCAAAGACCCTGAGCTTTCAGGGATCCCCAGACCGCGCCCCAGCCCATCAGACTGGCGTCGGTCGTGACAATGACCCACTCTGGTCTGCGGAATGTCATCCCTTGTGACAGGTTGTCCAGGGACAGCCACCAACGGAGTGAGTCTCTGGTCCTCTGATTTACTTGTATCTTCGGAGACAAGTCTGTATAATCCCCATTCCACTGACTGAGCATGCACAGTTGTAATGGTCTTAGATGAATGCGCGCAAAAGGAACTATGTCCATAGCCGCTACCATCAACCCGATCACTTCCATGCACTGAGCTATGGAAGGAAGAGGAACGGAATGAAGTATCCGACAAGAGTCTAGAAGCTTTGTTTTTCTGGCCTCTGTCAGAAATATCCTTATTTCTAAGGAGTCTATTATTGTTCCCAAGAAGGGAACCCTTGTTGACGGAGATAGAGAACTCTTTTCCACGTTCACTTTCCATCCGTGAGATCTGAGAAAGGCCAGGACGATGTCCGTGTGAGCCTTTGCTTGAGGAAGGGACGACGCTTGAATCAGAATGTCGTCCAAGTAAGGTACTACAGCAATGCCCCTTGGTCTTAGCACAGCTAGAAGGGACCCTAGTACCTTTGTGAAAATCCTTGGAGCAGTGGCTAATCCGAAAGGAAGCGCCACGAACTGGTAATGCTTGTCCAGGAATGCGAACCTTAGGAACCGATGATGTTCCTTGTGGATAGGAATATGTAGATACGCATCCTTTAAATCCACCGTGGTCATGAATTGACCTTCCTGGATGGAAGGAAGAATAGTTCGAATGGTTTCCATCTTGAACGATGGAACCTTGAGAAACTTGTTTAAGATCTTGAGATCTAAGATTGGTCTGAACGTTCCCTCTTTTTTGGGAACTATGAACAGATTGGAGTAGAACCCCATCCCTTGTTCTCTTAATGGAACAGGATGAATCACTCCCATTTTTAACAGGTCTTCTACACAATGTAAGAATGCCTGTCTTTTTATGTGGTCTGAAGACAACTGAGACCTGTGGAACCTCCCCCTTGGGGGAAGTCCCTTGAATTCCAGAAGATAACCTTGGGAGACTATTTCTAGCGCCCAAGGATCCAGAACATCTCTTGCCCAAGCCTGAGCAAAGAGAGAGAGTCTGCCCCCCACCAGATCCGGTCCCGGATCGGGGGCCAACATTTCATGCAGTCTTGGTAGCAGTGGCAGGTTTCTTGGCCTGCTTTCCCTTGTTCCAGCCTTGCATTGGTCTCCAAGCTGGCTTGGCTTGAGAAGTATTACCCTCTTGCTTAGAGGACGTAGTACCTCGGGCTGGTCCGTTTCTACGAAAGGGACGAAAATTAGGTTTATTTTTTGCCTTGAAAGGCCGATCCTGAGGAAGGGCGTGGCCCTTACCCCCAGTGATATCAGAGATAATCTCTTTCAAGTCAGGGCCAAACAGCGTTTTCCCCTTGAAAGGAATGTTAAGTAGCTTGTTCTTGGAAGACGCATCAGCCGACCAAGATTTCAACCAAAGCGCTCTGCGCGCCACAATAGCAAACCCAGAATTCTTAGCCGCTAACCTAGCCAATTGCAAAGTGGCGTCTAGGGTGAAAGAATTAGCCAATTTGAGAGCATTGATTCTGTCCATAATCTCCTCATAAGGAGGAGAATCACTATCGACCGCCTTTATCAGCTCATCGAACCAGAAACATGCGGCTGTAGCGACAGGGACAATGCATGCAATTGGTTGTAGAAGGTAACCCTGCTGAACAAACATCTTTTTAAGCAAACCTTCTAATTTTTTATCCATAGGATCTTTGAAAGCACAACTATCCTCTATGGGTATAGTGGTGCGTTTGTTTAAAGTGGAAACCGCTCCCTCGACCTTGGGGACTGACTGCCATAAGTCCTTTCTGGGGTCGACCAAAGGAAACAATTTTTTAAATATGGGGGGAGGGACGAAAGGAATACCGGGCCTTTCCCATTCTTTATTAACAATGTCCGCCACCCGCTTGGGTATAGGAAAAGCTTCTGGGAGCCCCGGCACCTCTAGGAACTTGTCCATTTTACATAGCTTCTCTGGGATGACCAACTTGTCACAATCATCCAGAGTGGATAATACCTCCTTAAGCAGAATGCGGAGATGTTCCAACTTAAATTTAAATGCAATCACATCAGGTTCAGCCTGTTGAGAAATGTTCCCTGAATCAGTAATTTCTCCCTCAGACAAAACCTCCCTGGCCCCATCAGACTGGGTTAGGGGCCCTTCAGAGATATTAGTATCAGCGTTGCCATGCTCTTCAGTATCTAAAACAGAGCAGCCGCGCTTACGCTGACAAGTGTTCATTTGGGCTAAAATGTTTTTGACAGAATTATCCATTACAGCCGTTAATTGTTGCATAGTAAGGAGTATTGGCGCGCTAGATGTACTAGGGGCCTCCTGAGTGGGCAAGACTCGTGTAGACGAAGGAGGGAATGATGCAGTACCATGCTTACTCCCCTCACTTGAGGAATCATCTTGGGCATCATTGTCATTATCACATAAATCACATTTATTTAAATGAATAGGAATTCTGGCTTCCCCACATTCAGAACACAGTCTATCTGGTAGTTCAGACATGTTAAACAGGCATAAACTTGATAACAAAGTACAAAAACGTTTTAAAATAAAACCGTTACTGTCACTTTAAATTTTAAACTGAACACACTTTATTACTGCAATTGCGAAAAAACATGAAGGAATTGTACAAAATTCACCAAATTTTCACCACAGTGTCTTAAAGCCTTAAAAGTATTGCACACCAAATTTGGAAGCTTTAACCCTTAAAATAACGGAACCGGAGCCGTTTTAAACTTTAACCCCTTTACAGTCCCTGGTATCTGCTTTGCTGAGACCCAACCAAGCCCAAAGGGGAATACGATACCAAATGACGCCTTCAGAAAGTCTTTTCTAAGTATCAGAGCTCCTCACACATGCGACTGCATGCCATGCCTCTCAAAAACAAGTGCGCCACACCGGCGCGAAAATGAGGCTCTGCTTATGCTTTGGGAAAGCCCCTAAGGAATAAGGTGTCTAATACAGTGCCTGCCGATATTCTTATATCAAAATACCCAGATAAAATGATTCCTCAAGGCTAAATATGTGTTAATAATGAATCGATTTAGCCCAGAAAAGTCTACAGTCTTAATAAGCCCTTGTGAAGCCCTTATTTATGATCGTAATAAACATGGCTTACCGGATCCCATAGGGAAAATGACAGCTTCCAGCATTACATCGTCTTGTTAGAATGTGTCATACCTCAAGCAGCAAGAGACTGCATACTGTTCCCCCAACTGAAGTTAGTAGCTCTCAACAGTCCTGTGTGGAACAGCCATGGATTTTAGTTACGGTTGCTAAAATCATTTTCCTCATACAAACAGAAATCTTCATCTCTTTTCTGTTTCTGAGTAAATAGTACATACCAGCACTATTTCAAAATAACAAACTCTTGATTGAATAATAAAAACTACAGTTAAACACTAAAAAACTCTAAGCCATCTCCGTGGAGATGTTGCCTGTACAACGGCAAAGAGAATGACTGGGGTAGGCGGAGCCTAGGAGGGATCATGTGACCAGCTTTGCTGGGCTCTTTGCCATTTCCTGTTGGGGAGGAGAATATCCCACAAGTAAGGATGACGCCGTGGACCGGACACACCTATGTTGGAGAAAAGTGGTTTGGAAATAGCAAAGTGCTACTTGTATTTATGGCCCTATAACTTGCAAAAAAAGCAAAGCACATGTAAACATTGGGTATTTCTAAACTCAGGACAAAATTTAGAAACTATTTAGCATGGGTGTTTTTTGGTGGTTGTAGATGTGTAACAGATTTTGGGGGTCAAAGTTAGAAAAAGTGTGTTTTTTTCCATTTTTTCCTCATATTTTATAAAAATGTTTATAGTAAATTATAAAATATGATGAAAATAATGGTATCATTTAATGGCGAGAAAAACGGTATATAATATGTGTGGGTACAGTAAATGAGTAAGAGGAAAATTACAGCTAAACGCAAACACTGCAGAAATGTAAAAATAGCCTTGGTCCCAAACGGACAGAAAATGGAAAAGTGCTGTGGTCCTTAAGGGGTTAAAAAGTAAGTTATAGCGCATCTTTATTACAACTGATGAATTAAACACCATCTAAAATATCAATAACATAACAGATCTGATTTTAAAAAGAGGAGAGTTTACCATCACTTTAAGCACTGTAAGATATCAAAATATGCACAAAAGCCATCAATTCGAACACTGAAGCTTCTAGTGCTCCTCACCTCTCCCAGCTCTTCATGCGCCTCCTCTACATAGGTGGTATCTTTAATAGAATCAATTGGGTCGGGATCAATAAAGGAATCCTCTTGCCTCTCTGAAGTGTCACTGTCACTCTCCTCGCTTTTCCCATCGTTGTCTGACTCATCATGATCATGATCAAGGTCTTTATCAGACTTGTCAGAGTATGTGTCTTGGTCTTTAAAGTGCTGTCTTTCAATTTCACTGTCGTTTAATCTAGAAAAATAAAGAAACACAAGTCATTCAACCTGACAACATTTAACCACTTAAAACCAGCGATGTACAGGGTACGTCGCTGGTCTTTCTATTGGTGTGTGTTGTTTAATAGTACGGTCTTGGCGCTCGCGGAAAGACCCACACTATTACAATTAGGCAAACCCTTAACGACCAGCAACGTACCCTAAATAATGTGTATTTAGATTTTTGTTGAGTAGCCATACCCATAATATAAAGTGGAAAATACAATAGAAAGAGTATTTGTATGTGTCGGGGCACTTAAAGGGACAATGTACTGTAAAAGTTTCTCTACTTTAATGTGTCACCAATGATCCATTTGCCTGCAGGGGTGTATTAAATAGCTAATTTACCTTTATTTTGTCATTTGAAATATTGTTTTTTGCCTGTTGAAACATCAATCTACACTGAAAATATGAATACAACAGTATTATCTATAGAAAAGCTATGTAAACAAGATAAAGTGCAGAAATTAACCTCCCACTACTGTGAACTCTTAATTATTTACTTGCCTTAGTACATTGCCACTTTAATGTTTTCCTAATTACTTGTTAAACTAGTCAAATAGCATTAAAAATGTATTGGAAATTGCACCTTTAGGTTTAATCTAGCAATTCAAAATTCAGATTTCTGTGCGTAATTATTGCCCTTTACTGAGAGAGAAAAAAAAGTGGTCTTTGTGTATAGAAAAAGATAAGGAAGTCCACTATTCCTGGAGGTTCAGCCCATTTTAACTGGTATGTTCTTGCTGGGGTTTGAATACAAAATTCAGTTTAAAGGAGTAATTTCCCATAATTGAATATTCTGCAGCTGGCAAAACAAGTAATTGTAAACACATTAAAGGGACAGTCAACACTTACTTTAACATGTTTTTATATTGAAAATAACAAAACGGAGGTCCGCCTACACTATACCCCTCCTGCCTTGCTTCTGTCCTAATCAGCGGCGCTAACTACTCTAATACCCGGTAAATATGGATGCCGGACTCCCCCCACCATTACGTAGCTGCCTTCTTCTTCAACTGATAAGCAAATCAGAATCCAGGCATCGGACAGAAATTGCAAGCGCGTGCAATTTCAGTCCGAGGACTGGATTCTGATTTGCTTATCAGTTGAAGAAGAAGGCAGCTACGTAATGGTGGGGGGAGTCCGGCATCCATATTTACCGGGTATTAGAGTAGTTAGCGCCGCTGATTAGGACAGAAGCAAGGCGGCAAGGCAGGAGGGGTATAGTGTAGGCGGACCTCCGTTTTGTTATTTTCAATATAAAAACATGTTAAAGTAAGTGTTGACTGTCCCTTTAAGTGGGAACCAATTTTACAATACAGTGTTCCTTTAAGGACTTAAAGGGATACTGTACCCAAAAATGTAATTCCGTGATTCAGATTGAGCATGAAATTTCAAACAAATTTTGAATTTACTCCTATGATCAAATTTTCTTCATTATCTTGGTATCTTTATTTGAAACGCAAGAATGTAAGTTTAGATGCCGTCCCATTTTTCTTGAACAACCTGGGTTGTCCTTGCTGATTGGTGGATACATTCATCCACCCATAAAAAAGTGCTGTCCAGAGTACAGAAACCAAAATAACGGTTAGATGCCTTCATTTTCGAAAAAAGATAGCAAGAGAACGAAGATAAATTGATAATCGGAGTAAATTAGAAAGTTGATTAAAATTGCATGCTCTATCAGAATTACAAATGAACAAATTCGGGTTCAGTGTCCCTTTAAGGTTATATTGCCTGAAATACAAGGGATGTTAGCATTTGGTAATACGAGATGTGCCAAATTACAGCACATACACATGAAGTTGTGCAATTTGTTGCATATGCAGGTCAGTAAAACAGCATCTGCAAGCAGAACTTGCTGTGCATAAACAGCTCAGGGTGTCAGCCTGCCAACTGAACTAGAAGAAAGGATGCAAAAAAAAAACCCTATACAGATTACAATACATATTGCAGACATATTGATCCCTGCTCCATTCTCACAATATTAATAACACAAATGCCTCTCTACTTACTGGAAGTTTTCGTTGCTGTGCAAGTTGCTGGCCCTCAGCAGCCCATAGAAGCTCATGTGACTGTTCTCTCCAGTTGAGCTGATGTCATGTTCTTTACCTTCTCTGATCATGGTGCGCTTAAGCAGACTGGAACATTTCAAGGCCAGCTCTAGAGCATCCATCCAGCACCTTCCTAATGTGACAGAGAGCAGGAAGAGATGTACACAATAATGCTGGCAAGCAAGTCCCAGCAACGGTTACAGCCCCGGCCAAGCCTGATGCTTACAAGCACACAATGCTTTGGGTCAGCTGTTGCTGGCTGGAATGTTCAGATGCTATCAGGATAGTTGATCCATGCAAAACCCATATGAATATAAATCAGTACTAGCTGCAGGAAATTAAATTAGCTTTACCCTTCTCACATGGCTCCTTCCTATGCACTGCCAATAAAGTCACAATAAGCTTTATTTTTAAAGAGACGTGAAGCTCATTACATGCTAAAAAAACACTGCATACTACATTACTTACTTAGTGATCTAAAACACAAGAAAAGAAGGAATATGCAACAAAAACAAAAAATGTACAACAGCAAAATAAGGAAAAAAAAAAATAAAAAAATTAGAAAAATAAAGAAATACAAACCAGTCCCTCTAAACAAAACACAAGTAATATTTAGAAATTATTTCATATTTTTTTTACTTTTGCTACATGCATGGAAATAGCAATGATTCATTTGTTTTTAAACTCTCATTTTGCACGTTTGTGTTTCAAATGTTTTTCATTAAGCATTTTTTGGCTTTATTAAGTCCAGCTGTTTACTGAAGTACTACAGCCAACCTACTGTCCCCTGCAATAAACATGACAATCACTGCCTTTACAGGGACATGAAATACAGGGAGATTGTAAAATAAAATGTTTAGTAATGAATAATAAAACAACTTTACAATATATTTTCATTCTTTATTTTGCCTCTGTTTACTTTAGTTAAAGGGACACTCCAGTTAAAATTAAACTTTAATTATTCAGATAGAGCATGCAATTTTAAACAACTTTCCAATTTTACTTCCATTAACAAAATGTGCAGTATTTTTATATTTAAACTTTTTGAGTTATCAGCTCCTACTGAGCATGTGCAAGAATTCACAGAATTAGTGTGTATGCATTTGTGATTGGCTGATGGCTGTCACATGGTATGTGTATGCATTTGTGATTGGCTGATGTCTGTCACGTAATGAAGGGGGGAGTAGAAATAGACAACTTTTAAAATTGTCAGAATAAAAAATCTACTACTCATTTGAAGTTCAGACTAAGTGCTATTGCATTGTCTTGTTATCTTGCTTTTGTTGATTATGCAAATCTACTGTGTTGACTGGTCCTTTAAGTCTGAAAATTGGAGGGGTTCCAGTCTTGTGAATTGGAACACTGCAGAGTTCACAAGCCTATTTGCGGTACCTATTTCTATTATCCACCAAATAAGGCAACGGGTGGGGGGATGGTTTCTGGCTATTGAAAAAAACATATTCAGAAAGTTTTAACATTAAACCATTATGCTAATTTATTGCAAGACTACAGAAAATTATTCTAAGTAAAGGTGTTTAAAATGTCCCTTTAAGGCTAGTTCTACTTTACAAAACCGGGGAAGGTGTTTTTTTTTTAAGCACTGGCTTTTTACTAACGCCTCAGTATCTATATGTGGGTGATCCATTTCTCCTAATTCACTTTCAACACCTAACAAATATGAATCAATAAAAGGAGTCAGCATTGCAGCCTGTGGTCATAAGACAGTAGGTTCCTAACCCCTCTGCCACCTGAGAAGTGGTGGAATTTAATCAGAGCAAATTCATTAATTGGGGGTGACTGACAAGTCGTGTGAGAACAGAGGCGGTACTGCACTAGCACTGATCTTAAATGCGGCAATTTACAAGCATTTTTTTTTTTATAATATTTTTATTGAGGTTTAGTTAAAGACATACATGGATCATAATAACACATTCTTATGTCACATGAGATAAGGCTACAATTGTACTGGAGTAATAAAATATACATGTAAGAGACGTATAACCAACAATTCACATAGTTTGCAAACATTAAACAGGTAAGATGCTAATCTTTCAGGAACCTTCTATATGGCATAATAGATTACTCTTGGGCCAACAAAAGTAACAGGAAATAATGAAGCGAAAGAAGGGACTTGTAACCAAGGAGACCACTTTTGGATCTCAATGATAAACCTCTATTTTTTAAATTTAATAGCAATTTTTGTTCCTGAGGTCCTGAAGATTCTTACAACATAGGACATGAGGGGTAATAACTAGGAATACTAATGAATCCACAGGACTACTCATAAGTTATATAAATTACTAAAGTAGATAAGGGAAAAAAGGTACTATAATCCAAAATCCAAGCCTCCTTAATGATATTAAGTAGGAACCATATTAAGTCAGATAGATCCAGGAGTCTGATTAAAATAGGTGGGTTCCGTATTATTATGCACTTTGGATTAGAGATGGGTATCAAGGGGCGGAGGGAGGTGCGGTATAGACAAGAGAAACCGCTTTTTTAATTCTCCTAAAGCTAGGAGACATATTATAGAGTGGTGTAGTAGCAGGGGGGGGAGGTAGTAAAATAGATACTGTGGGTAGAATATATGCCAAAGAAGACTTTCAAGGAATAAAGCACTGATTGTATAATGTCACTAAGCTGAGGAGGAGAGCAAATGAAACTGTAAAGAAATCAGGGTGTGTGTAGAGATTATAGGCTCGTCCAGCTAATATTATTGATCAGTCCTGCTGATCTAGAGAAAGTAGGCGAAGTCAGTAGCTTGATATTTAGAGTACTTACTAAGGGAGTAAATAGGTTGTAGATAAAATAAGTAGTATGTGTGGTTTAAATACAAGCATTTTTTATACACTATTATTTACACATAATTATATGTTTAATCCCTGTAAAGGGGTTAAACACATAGTTAAAGCCAGCTCCTCAGCAGCAATGCACTACGGGGAGCTAGCTGAATGCATCTTGTAAGTCAATGACAAGAGGCATATGTGTAGCTACCAATTAGCATTAGCTCCCACTAGTGCATTACTGTTATTGAGCCTACTTAGGTATGCTTTTCAATAAAGGATACCATGAAAACCAAGTGAATTTTGTTAAAGAAATTAATTGAAACATCTTTTAAAATTGCATGCTCTATCTGAACCATGAAAAAATATCTGACATATCCCTTTGAGTATAGTCAGTAAAAAAAGTCTATTGTGCAAATTAATTTTAAAATTTCACTCACAAGGAAAAGGCAGTCAAGGGAAAGAATGTACAAGCTTGAAGGAGCATATTTTTACATAAAGCCATTTTAAATCAGAAGTCACATTCAATGTATACAGGGAGTGCAGAATTATTAGGCAAGTTGTATTTTTGAGGATTAATTTTATTATTGAACAACAACCATGTTCTCAATGAACCCAAAAAACTCATTAATATCAAAGCTGAATAGTTTTGGAAGTAGTTTTTAGTTTGTTTTTAGTTATAGCTATTTTAGGGGGATATCTGTGTGTGCAGGTGACTATTACTGTGCATAATTATTAGGCAACTTAACAAAAAACAAATATATACCCATTTCAATTATTTATTTTTACCAGTGAAACCAATATAACATCTCAACATTCACAAATATACATTTCTGACATTCAAAAACAAAACAAAAACAAATCAGTGACCAATATAGCCACCTTTCTTTGCAAGGACACTCAAAAGTCTGCCATCCATGGATTCTGTCAGTGTTTTGATCTGTTCACTATCAACATTGCGTGCAGCAGCAACCACAGCCTCCCAGACACTGTTCAGAGAGGTGTACTGTTTTCCCTCCTTGTAAATCTCACATTTGATGATGGACCACAGGTTCTCAATGGGGTTCAGATCAGGTGAACAAGGAGGCCATGTCATTAGATTTTCTTCTTTTATACCCTTGTGTGTCTTGTTCAGTGGTGGTCGTCTTTCAGCCTTTCTTACCTTGGCCATGTCTCTGAGTATTGCACACCTTGTGCTTTTGGGCACTCCAGTGATGTTGCAGCTCTGAAATATGGCCAAACTGGTGGCAAGTGGCATCTTGGCAGCTGCACGCTTGACTTTTCTCAGTTCATGGGCAGTTATTTTGCGCCTTGGTTTTTCCACACGCTTCTTGCGACCCTGTTGACTATTTTGAATGAAACGCTTGATTGTTCGATGATCACGCTTCAGAAGCTTTGCAATTTTAAGAGTGCTGCATCCCTCTGCAAGATATCTCACTATTTTTGACTTTTCTGAGCCTGTCAAGTCCTTCTTTTGACCCATTTTGCCAAAGGAAAGGAAGTTGCCTAATAATTATGCACACCTGATATAGGGTGTTGATGTCATTAGACCACACCCCTTCTCATTACAGAGATGCACATCACCTAATATGGTTAATTGGTAGTAGGCTTTCGAGCCTATACAGCTTGGAGTAAGACAACATGCATAAAGAGGATGATGTGGTCAAAATACTCATTTGCCTAATAATTCTGCACTCCCTGTATAGCTTGCGTGAATGTATTTTATATCTGTCATAATAGAATGTTATATTTATAACAACATGTACCATAATGTATTATGTTACATTAAGTAGACCTGTTCCCTGTTAAGGTGATGTATTGAGGTCTAGGAACACGGAGATGAAGAGTCTGAATGCAGAGGGAGAGAGCAGAGCTTACAGGGAGATGGGCCAATTCACACCTCTCTCCCCAATAGGCATCTGATGTTCACACCTGTCCCTGCATAGAGGAATAACAGGATCCAGAGAGGAGCTAAGTGTTTTGCTAAGGGTAGCGAGTTTATAATGAACACAGCTTATTTTACCTTATGTTAAAGCAGATTTATAAAACTAAGACGTATATTTGCTTAAAGGGAGACTGAAGCAGAGCGGACTCATTTATTTAGCTCACTAAGTAGGAGTCAACATTATCTAAAAACACCTGAAGAGAGTCAGCTTTGTGCCTGTAAACGAATGTTAACAGATATCAGGAGCTTCTGGATTTTCAGAAACACCCTATTGAGGTTAATGAAGTTTTTTTAGGGGCGTTATTTTTATGTAAAGAGATTATGTATTTTTAACATATCCTGTTTTGAACATAAGTTTGCTTAAAGCAACATTCTAAATGACATGCCCTAAATCTTTAGAACATGCCATTTTTGTTACACACCCTTGATAACTATGCATGTAACATATATTTTAAGAACCTTTCAGGCACTGTTAGAATTTCCGCGTCCCAGCAGAACACAAACTGTGATTGGAGGTTCATGCTACTGCTGCTTTATATTGGCTCACTGGGGGTCTCCTCATCAAGAGCTGCAACACTTTTTCTGAGCAGGTATTTAACTCTTTGGGGGCTGCCGCTTAATACATAGTTATCTAGCGTCAGTAATGCAAAACTTATACACATCAATACATTAAAATGGAGTCATTTTTGCATTGGAATATACCTTTTGGGTGATGGATCTGAAAATATATAATAGAGCTTATGACTTCACTAGCCCCCACCAGACGCGCACTGACCTTGTCCCACCTGCAGTAACCACATCTGACTTCACAGCTGTTAGCTTTGGCTTTGCAGCTTTAGTCAATTACACATTTTTGTCCTCCTCAGTGGATGTTAGCTATGATGCCACAGCCACATTTAATAAACAAAAGTCAGCAAATTAAAATAAAGTTTCTATGACAAACAGTAAATAAATATATCTGATCAAAAGTTAAAAAAAGTCTTCAACTACACAACATAAGCAGGAGAATAACTAGTTTAACCTATACAGCAAGACTTGCAGTATATGGCAGTTTTAATGAATATTGAATACATTGGCATTGATGCTTGTGCTTCTCATGCATGTGCCAGAAGTGAATCCATGAGTGACTGACAGGTATACATGGCACTAGTGCATGCTGGGTAGAGATTACACCATTTTGGGGGCAAAACATAGTAAAAACAGAATTTATGTTTACCTGATAAATTTCTTTCTCCAACGGTGTGTCCGGTCCACGGCGTCATCCTTACTTGTGGGGATATTCTCTTCCCCAACAGGAAATGGCAAAGAGCCCAGCAAAGCTGGTCACATGATCCCTCCTAGGCTCCGCCTACCCCAGTCATTCGACCGACGTTAAGGAGGAATAATAGCATAGGAGAAACCATATGGTACCGTGGTGACTGTAGTTAAAGAAAATAAATTATCAGACCTGATTAAAAAACCAGGGCGGGCCGTGGACCGGACACACCGTTGGAGAAAGAAATTTATCAGGTAAACATAAATTCTGTTTTCTCCAACATAGGTGTGTCCGGTCCACGGCGTCATCCTTACTTGTGGGAACCAATACCAAAGCTTTAGGACACGGATGAAGGGAGGGAGCAAATCAGGTCACCTAAATGGAAGGCACCACGGCTTGCAAAACCTTTCTCCCAAAAATAGCCTCAGAAGAAGCAAAAGTATCAAACTTGTAAAATTTGGTAAAAGTGTGCAGTGAAGACCAAGTCGCTGCCCTACATATCTGATCAACAGAAGCCTCGTTCTTGAAGGCCCATGTGGAAGCCACAGCCCTAGTGGAATGAGCCGTGATTCTTTCGGGAGGCTGCCGTCCGGCAGTCTCGTAAGCCAATCTGATGATGCTTTTAATCCAAAAAGAGAGAGAGGTAGAAGTTGCTTTTTGACCTCTCCTTTTACCTGAATAAACAACAAACAGGGAAGATGTTTGTCTAAAATCCTTTGTAGCATCTAAATAGAATTTTAGAGCGCGAACAACATCCAAATTGTGCAACAAGCGTTCCTTCTTTGAAACTGGTTTCGGACACAGAGAAGGTACGATAATCTCCTGGTTAATGTTTTTGTTAGAAACAACTTTTGGAAGAAAACCAGGTTTAGTACGTAAAACCACCTTATCTGCATGGAACACCAGATAAGGAGGAGAACACTGCAGAGCAGATAATTCTGAAACTCTTCTAGCAGAAGAAATTGCAACTAAAAACAAAACTTTCCAAGATAATAACTTAATATCAACGGAATGTAAGGGTTCAAACGGAACCCCCTGAAGAACTGAAAGAACTAGATTGAGACTCCAAGGAGGAGTCAAAGGTTTGTAAACAGGCTTGATTCTAACCAGAGCCTGAACAAAGGCTTGAACATCTGGCACAGCTGCCAGTTTTTTGTGAAGTAACACCGACAAGGCAGAAATCTGTCCCTTCAGAGAACTTGCCGATAATCCTTTTTCCAATCCTTCTTGAAGGAAGGATAGAATCCTAGGAATCTTAACCTTGTCCCAAGGGAATCCTTTAGATTCACACCAACAGATATATTTTTTCCAAATTTTGTGGTAAATCTTTCTAGTTACAGGCTTTCTGGCCTGAACAAGAGTATCGATAACAGAATCTGAGAAACCTCGCTTCGATAAAATCAAGCGTTCAATCTCCAAGCAGTCAGCTGGAGTGAAACCAGATTCGGATGTTCGAACGGACCCTGAACAAGAAGGTCTCGTCTCAAAGGTAGCTTCCAAGGTGGAGCCGATGACATATTCACCAGATCTGCATACCAAGTCCTGCGTGGCCACGCAGGAGCTATCAAGATCACCGACGCCCTCTCCTGATTGATCCTGGCTACCAGCCTGGGGATGAGAGGAAACGGCGGGAACACATAAGCTAGTTTGAAGGTCCAAGGTGCTACTAGTGCATCCACTAGAGCCGCCTTGGGATCCCTGGATCTGGACCCGTAGCAAGGAACTTTGAAGTTCTGACGAGAGGCCATCAGATCCATGTCTGGAATGCCCCAAAGTTGAGTGACTTGGGCAAAGATTTCCGGATGGAGTTCCCACTCCCCCGGATGCAATGTCTGACGACTCAGAAAATCCGCTTCCCAATTTTCCACTCCCGGGATGTGGATAGCAGACAGGTGGCAGGAGTGAGACTCCGCCCATAGAATAATCTTGGTCACTTCTTCCATCGCTAGGGAACTCCTTGTTCCCCCCTGATGGTTGATGTACGCAACAGTCGTCATGTTGTCTGATTGAAACCGTATGAACTTGGTCCTCGCTAGCTGAGGCCAAGCCTTGAGAGCATTGAATATCGCTCTCAGTTCCCGAATATTTATCGGTAGAAGAGATTCTTCCCGAGACCAAAGACCCTGAGCTTTCAGGGATCCCCAGACCGCGCCCCAGCCCATCAGACTGGCGTCGGTCGTGACAATGACCCACTCTGGTCTGTGGAATGTCATCCCTCGTGACAGGTTGTCCAGGGACAGCCACCAACGGAGTGAGTCTCTGGTCCTCTGATTTACTTGTATCTTTGGAGACAAGTCTGTATAGTCCCCATTCCACTGACTGAGCATGCACAGTTGTAATGGTCTTAGATGAATGCGCGCAAAAGGAACTATGTCCATTGTCGCTACCATCAACCCGATCACTTCCATGCACTGAGCTACGGAAGGAAGAGGAACGGAATGAAGTATTCGACAAGAGTCCAGAAGCTTTGTCTTTCTGGCCTCTGTTAGAAAAATCCTCATTTCTGAGGAGTCTATAATTGTTCCCAAGAAGGGAACCCTTGTTGACGGGGATAGAGAACTCTTTTCCACGTTCACTTTCCAGCCGTGCGATCTGAGAAAGGCCAGGACGATGTCCGTGTGAGCCTTTGCTCGAGGGAGGGACGACGCTTGAATCAGAATGTCGTCCAGGTAAGGTACAACTGCAATGCCCCTTGGTCTTAGCACAGCTAGAAGGGACCCTAGTACCTTTGTGAAACTCCTTGGAGCAGTGGCTAATCCGAAAGGAAGCGCCACGAACTGGTAATGTTTGTCCAGGAATGCAAACCTTAGGAACCGATGATGTTCCTTGTGGATAGGAATATGTAGATACGCATCCTTTAAATCCACCGTGGTCATGAATTGACCTTCCTGGATGGAAGGAAGGATAGTTCGAATGGTTTCCATCTTGAAAGATGGGACCTTGAGAAATTTGTTTAAGATCTTGAGATCTAGGATTGGTCTGAACGTTCCCTCTTTTTTGGGAACTATGAACAGATTGGAGTAGAACCCCATCCCTTGTTCTCTCAATGGAACAGGATGAATCACTCCCATTTTTAACAGGTCTTCTACACAATGTAAGAACGCCTGTCTTTTTATGTGGTCTGAAGACAACTGAGACCTGTGGAACCTTCCCCTTGGGGGAAGTCCCTTGAATTCCAGAAGATAACCCTGGGAGACTATTTCTAGCGCCCAAGGATCCAGAACATCTCTTGCCCAAGCCTGAGCGAAGAGAGAGAGTCTGCCCCCCACCAGATCCGGTCCCGGATCGGGGGCCGATATTTCATGCTGTCTTGGTAGCAGTGGCAGGTTTCTTTGCCTGCTTTCCCTTGTTCCAGCCTTGCATTGGTCTCCAAGCTGGCTTGGCCTGAGAAGTATTACCCTCTTGCTTAGAGGACGTAGCACCTTGGGCTGGTCCGTTTTTACGAAAGGGACGAAAATTAGGTCTATTTTTTGCCTTGAAAGGCCGATCCTGAGGAAGGGCATGGCCCTTACCCCCAGTGATATCAGAGATAATCTCTTTCAAGTCAGGACCAAACAGCGTTTTCCCCTTGAAAGGAATGTTTAGTAGCTTGTTCTTGGAAGACGCATCAGCCGACCAAGATTTCAACCAAAGCGCTCTGCGCGCCACAATAGCAAACCCAGAATTCTTAGCCGCTAACTTAGCCAATTGCAAAGAGGCGTCTAGAGTGAAAGAATTAGCCAATTTGAGAGCATTGACTCTGTCCATAATCTCCTCATAAGGAGGAGAGTCACTATCGAGCACCTTAATCAGTTCATCAAACCAGAAATATGCGGCTGTAGTGACAGGGACAATGCATGAAATGGGTTGTAGAAGGTAACCCTGCTGAACAAACATCTTTTTAAGCAAACCTTCTAATTTTTTATCCATAGGATCTTTGAAAGCACAACTATCCTCTATGGGAATAGTGGTGCGTTTGTTTAAAGTAGAAACCGCTCCCTCGACCTTGGGGACTGACTGCCATAAGTCCTTTCTGGGGTCGACCATAGGAAACAATTTTTTAAATATGGGGGGAGGGACGAAAGGAATACCGGGCCTTTCCCATTCTTTATTAACAATTTCCGCCACCCGCTTGGGTATAGGAAAAGCTTCTGGGAGCCCCGGCACCTCTAGGAACTTGTCCATTTTACATAGTTTCTCTGGGATGACCAAATTTTCACAATCATCCAGAGTGGATAATACCTCCTTAAGCAAAATGCGGAGATGTTCCAATTTAAATTTAAAAGTAATCACATCAGATTCAGCCTGCTGAGAAATGTTCCCTAAATCAGTAATTTCTCCCTCAGACAAAACCTCCCTGGCTCCCTCAGATTGGGTTAGGGGCCCTTCAGAGATATTAATATCAGCGTCGTCATGCTCTTCAGTAACTAAAACAGAGCATCCACGCTTACGCTGACAAGGGTTCATTTTGGCTAAAATGTTTTTGACAGAATTATCCATTACAGCCGTTAATTGTTGCATAGTAAGGAGTATTGGCGCGCTAGATGTACTAGGGGCCTCCTGAGTGGGCAAGACTCGTGTAGACGAAGGAGGGAATGATGCAGTACCATGCTTACTCCCCTCACTTGAGGAATCATCTTGGGCATCATTGTCATTATCACATAAATCACATTTATTTAAATGAATAGGAATTCTGGCTTCCCCACATTCAGAACACAGTCTATCTGGTAGTTCAGACATGTTAAACAGGCATAAACTTGATAAGAAAGTACAAAAAACGTTTTGAAATAAAACCGTTACTGTCACTTTAAATTTTAAACTGAACACACTTTATTACTGCAATTGCGAAAAAACATGAAGGAATTGTTCAAAATTCACCAAACTTTCACCACAGTGTCTTAAAGCCTTGAAAATATTGCACACCAATTTTGGAAGCTTTAACCCTTAAAATAACGGAACCGGAGCCGTTTTAAGCTTTAACCCCTTTACAGTCCCTGGTATCTGCTTTGCTGAGACCCAACCAAACCCAAGGGGAATACGATACCAAATGATGCCTTCAGAAGTCTTTTATCAGTATCAGAGCTCCTCTCACATGCGACTGCATGCCATGCCTCTCAAAAACAAGTGCGCAACACCGGCGCGAAAATGAGACTCTGCCTATGCTTTGGGAAAGCCCCTAAAGAATAAGGTGTCTAAAACAGTGCCTGCCGATATAATTATATCAAAATACCCAGAATAAATGATTCCTCAAGGCTAAATAAGTGTTAATATCAATCGATTTAGCCCAAAAAATGTCTACAGTCTAAATAAGCCCTTGTGAAGCCCTTATTTACAATCGTAATAAACATGGCTTACCGGATCCCATAGGGAAAATGACAGCTTCCAGCATTACATCGTCTTGTTAGAATGTGTCATACCTCAAGCAGCAAAGGACTGCAAACTGTTCCCCCAACTGAAGTTAATGCTCTCAACAGTCCTGTGTGGAACAGCCATGGATTTTAGTTACGGTTGCTAAAATCATTTTCCTCATACAAACAGAATTCTTCATCTCTTTTCTGTTTCTGAGTAAATAGTACGTACCAGCACTATTTGAAAATAACAAACTCTTGATTGAATAATGAAAAACTACAGTTAAACACTAAAAAACTCTAAGCCATCTCCGTGGAGATGTTGCCTGTACAACGGCAAAGAGAATGACTGGGGTAGGCGGAGCCTAGGAGGGATCATGTGACCAGCTTTGCTGGGCTCTTTGCCATTTCCTGTTGGGGAAGAGAATATCCCCACAAGTAAGGATGACGCCGTGGACCGGACACACCTATGTTGGAGAAATCGGTATTCTAATTAATGTCAGTATTTTTTTATTTCACTATGCTGTGTATTAGAGAGAAAAACAAAATCAGATTATTTTCTGTTTGATAAATATTATTAAAACGAAAGAGGTTTGATGGCACCACTACAAACAAATGATGAGAGTCTCTTCACCATCCAAAACTAGGTCAAGTTGGCCTTAAGGTACAACATATAATTGTGGTGCGGTGCTAAGTATCATAAGCTACATTAACCTTATATTCAATAAAGAACATTGAACAAAAAGGAAACTAAAAAAGCACTCATGAGAACTCTGCAATGAATTTATACTAGAGAACTAAAGATCACATAAGTTAAAAATATATCTTTATTAGAACGTGTTTAAAAAAACAGAATTTATGCTTACCTGATAAATTTCTTTCTCTTGTGATGTATCGAGTCCACGGATTCATCCATACTTGTGGGATATTCTCCTTCCCTACAGGAAGTGGCAGAGAGAGCACCCACAGGAAAGCTGTCTATATAGCTCCTCCCTTAGCTCCAACCCCCAGTCATTCGACTGAAGGCTAGGAAGAAAAAGGAGAAACTATAGGGTGCAGTGGTGATTGTTTTTTAAATAAAAATATACTACCTGTCTTAAATAGACAGGGCGGGCCGTGGACTCGATACATCACAAGAGAAAGAAATTTATCAGGTAAGCATAAATTCTGTTTTCTCTTGTAAGATGTATCGAGTCCACGGATTCATCCATACTTGTGGGATACCAATACCAAAGCTTTAGGACACGGATGAAGGGAGGGACAAGACAGGTTCCTTAAACAGAAGGCACCACTGCTTGTAGAACCTTTCTCCCAAAAATAGCCTCCGAAGAAGCAAAAGAATCGAATTTGTAAAATTTGGAAAAAGTATGAAGCGAAGACCAAGTCGCCGCCTTACAAATCTGTTCAACAGAAGCCTCATTTTTAAAAGCCCATGTGGAAGCCACTGCTCTAGTAGAATGAGCAGTAATTCTTTCAGGAGGCTGCTGGCCAGCAGTCTCATAAGCTATACGGATGATGCTTTGACGCAAAAAAGAAAGAGAGGTAGCCGTAGCATTTTGACCTCTCCGCTTACCAGAATAGACAACAAACAATGAAGATGTTTGACGGAAATCTTTGGTTGCTTGTAAGTAACCACATCAAGATTGTGCAACAGACGTTCCTTCTTTGAAGAAGGATTAGGACACAGCGAAGGAACAACAATTTCCTGATTGATATTCCTATTAGAAAAAACCTTAGGAAGGAATCCAGGTTTGGAATGTAAAACCACCTTATCTGCATGGAAAATAAGATAAGGTGAGTCACACTGTAAAGCAGATAACTCAAGCCGAAGAGATAGCTACTAAAAACAAAACTTACCAACATAGAAGCTTAATATCTATGGAATGCATAGGTTCAAACGGAACCCCTTGAAGAACTTTAAGAACCAAGTTTAGGCTCCATAGCGGAGCAACAGGTTTAAATACAGGCTTGATCCTGATCAAGGCCTGACTAAATGCTTGAACGTCTGGGACATCTGCCAGACGTTTGTGTAAAAGAATAGACAAAGCAGATATTTTTCCCTTTAAGGAACTAGCTGATAATCCCTTCTCCAATCCTTCTTGGGGAAAAGACAAAATTCTAGGAATCCTAATCTTACTCCATGAGTAACCCTTGGATTCACACCAACAAAGATATTTGCGCCAAATCTTATGATAGATTTTCCTGGTGACAGGCTTTCTAGCCTGAATCAGGGTATCAATGACCGACTCAGAGAAACCACGCTTTGATAGAATCAGGCGTTCAATCTCCAAGCAGTCAGACGCAGAGAAATTAGATTGAAGGACCAGGGCACTGCTAGAGCATCTATCAGTACCGCCTGGGGATCCCGGGACCTGGACCTGTAACGCGGAAGTTTGGCATTCTGTCGGGACGCCATCAAATCCAATTCTGGTGGGCCCCATAGCTGAGTCAGCTGGGCAAATACCTCCGGATGGAGCTCCCACTCCCCCGGATGAAAAGTCTGACGACTTAGGAAATCCGCCTCCCAGTTCTCTACCCCTGGGATATGGATTCCTGAGAGATGGCAAGAGTGATCCTCCGCCCATCGGATAATTTTGGTTACCTCCATCATCGCTAGAAAACGCTGTGTTCCTCCTTGATGATTGATATAGGCTACAGATGTGATGTTGTCCGACTGAAATCTGATGAATTTGGCCACAGCTAGCTGAGGCCACGCCTGAAGCGCATTGAATATCGCTCTCAGTACTAGAATGTTTATCGGGAGGCGAGATTCCTCCCAAGACCATAAGCCCTGTGCTTTCAGGGATTTCCAGACTGCACCCCAGCCTAGCAGGCTGGCATCTGTCGTTACTATGAGCCACTCTGGCCTGCGGAAACATATTCCCTGAGACAGGTGGTCCTGAGACAACCACCAGAGAAGAGAATCTCTGGTCTCTTGGTCCAGATGCAGTTGAGGAGATAAATCTGCATAATCCCCATTCCACTGTTTGAGCATGCATAGTTGCAGTGGTCTGAGGTGTAGGCGGGCATAAGGAAATATGTCCATTGCCGCTACCATAAGTCCGATTACCTCCATACACTGAGCCACTGATGGCCGAGGAATGGAATGAAGAGCTCGGCAAGTGATTAAAAGTTTTGATTTTCTGACCTCCGTCAGAAATATTTTCATTTCTACCGAGTCTATCAGAGTCCCTAGGAATCAAACTCTTGTGAGAGGGACGAGAGAACTCTTTTTTATGTTCACCTTCCACCCATGAGATCTCAGAAAAGCCAACACGATGTCCGTGTGAGACTTGGCTAGCTGGAAAGTCGACGCCTGAATTAAGATGTCGTCTAGATAAGGCGCCACTGCTATACCCCGCAGTCTTAGAACCGCCAAAAGGGACCCTAGCACCTTTGTGAAAATTCTGGGAGACGTGGCCAACCCGAAGGGAAGGGCCACAAACTGGTAATGCCTGTCCAGAAAGGCAAATCTGAGGAATTGATGATGATCTCTGTGAATAGGGATGTGTAGATACGCATCCTTTACGTCCACGGTAATCATATATTGACCCACCTGGATCAGAGGAAGAATAGTCCGAATAGTTTCCATCTTGAAAGATGGTACTCTGAGGAATTTGTTTAGAATTTTGAGATCCAAGATTGGTCTGAAAGTTCCCTCTTTTTTGGGAACCACAAACAGGTTGGAGTAGAAACCTAGCCCTTGCTCCGCTCTTGGAACTGGGCGAATCACTCCCATGGTATGTAGGTCTTCTACACAGCGTAAGAACGCCTCTCTCTTTGTCTGGTTTGCAGACAATTGAGAAATGTGAAATCTCCCCCTTGGGGGGGGGGGGGGGGGGGGGGGAAGTCTGAAGTTCAGAAGATATCCTTGGGACACAATTTCTAAAGCCCTGGAATCGTGAACATCTCTTGCCCAAGTCTGAGCAAAGAGAGAGAGTCTGCCCCCTACTAGATCCGGTCCCGGATCGGGGGCTACCCCTTCATGCTGTCTTAGAGGCAGCAGCAGGCTTCTTGGCCTGTTTACCTTTGTTCCAAGCCTGGTTAGGTCTCCAGACTGACTTGGATTGGACAGAATTTCCCTCATGCTTTGCTGCAGGGGAAGTTGAAGCGGGACCACCCTTGACGTTCCGAAAGGAACGAAAATTATTTTGTTTGGTCCTCATCTTATTTGTTTTATCCTGAGGGAGGGCATGGCCGTTCCCTCCAGTGATGTCTGAAATAATTTCTTTCAGTGCAGGCCCGAATAGGGTCTTTCCTTTGAAAGGGATGTTCAACAATTTAGATTTTGATGACACATCAGCAGACCAGGACTTAAGCCATAACGCCCTGCGTGCTAAAATGGCAAAACCTGAATTCTTTGCCGCTAATTTAGCCATTTGGAAAGCGGCATCTGTAATGAAAGAATTAGCCAACTTAAGGGCCTTAATTCTATCCATAATATCCTCTAATGGAGTCTCCACCTGGAGAGCCTCTTCTAGAGCCTCAAACCAGAAAGCAGCTGCAGTAGTTACAGGAGCAATGCATGCAATAGGTTGGAGAAGAAAACCTTGATGAACAAAAATTTTCTTTAGGAGACCCTCTAATTTTTTATCCATAGGATCTTTGAAAGCACAACTGTCTTCGATAGTTATAGTTGTACGCTTAGCAATAGTAGAAATAGCTCCCTCCACCTTAGGAACAGTCTGCCACGAGTCCTGTATGGTGTCAGATATGGGAAACATTTTCTTAAAAATAGGAGGGGGAGCAAACGGAATACCTGGTCTATCCCACTCCTTAGTAACAATAGTCACAATCCTCTTAGGGACTGGAAAAACATCAGTGTAAACAGGAACTTCTAAGTATCTGTCCATTTTACATAATTTCTCTGGGACCACTATAGGGTCACAATCGTCTAGAGTAGCTAATACCTCCTTGAGCAATAAGCTGAGGTGTTCAAGCTTAAATTTAAAGGCCGTCATATCAGAATCTGTCTGAGGGAGCGTCTTTCCTGAATCAGAAATCTCTCCCTCAGATAACAAATCCCTTACCCCTACTTCAGAACATTGTCAGGGTATATCGGATACGGCTACTAAAGCGTCAGACGGCTCAGCATTTGTTCTTAACCCAGAGCTGACACGCTTTCCTTGTAAACCAGGCAGGTTATAGAAAACCTCTGTGAGGGTTTTATTCATAACTGTGGCCATGTCTTGTAAAGTAAATGAATTAGACGCACTAGAGTGCTAAGTGCTAAAATATGCTCTTTATAATTTATAGACATATCAGTGCAAGTGGGACACATTCTAAGAGGGGGTTCCACAATGTCTTCTAAACACATAGAAGAAGGATTCTCCTTGGTGTCAGACATGTTAAACAGGCTAGTAATGTAACATTAAGAGAAAAAAAGTTGCACAAACTGCAAAACAGTGTAAAAAAGCAGTAAACACAACGAAATTTTTACAGTAGCATCATAAAGCCTTAGTAACTTTGCACAACTATGCAAATAAACAATTAACCCCTTAATGTAAAAACCGGGTTGAAAAAACTTCAAAACCGGTAAAATAACGTTCAGCACCGTAAAAGCAAATCCACATCAGTAGAAACTTGTGTACACAGCGTGAGAGTTAAAGCCGATATAACTATCCGCTCAGCTGACAGTTTATAATGAACACTGTGAACAGCTAACCAGTATCTTGAAGGTTTTTTTTTGAGATATGTAGAATACTATAACAGTCTCAAGAAAATATAATCACAAATCTCTGGTGGTATATAGATATAATTGCAGTGGATATTTATCTGCAATACTGAATATTGACAACTTAGCTGTTAACTGACAGTATTAAAGGGACACTGTACCTAAAAATTTTCATCTTTCATGATTCAGATAGAGCATGCAATTTTAAGTAACTTTCTAATTTACTCCTATTATCAAATCTTCTTTATTCTCTTGGTATCTTTATTTGAAATGCAAGAATGTAAGTTTAGATGCCGGCCCATTTTTGGTGAACAACCTAGGTTGTCCTTGCTGATTGGTGGATAAATTCATCCACCAATCAAAAACTGCTGTCCAGAGTTCTGAACCAAGAAAAAAAGCTTAGATGCCTTATTTTTCATATAAAGATAGCAAGAGAACAAAGAAAAATTGATAATAGGAGTAAATTAGAAAGTTGCTTAAAATTACATGCTCTATCTGAATCAGAAAAGAAAATTTTTGGGTACAGTGTCCCTTTAATGACAGTATTAAGTCTCACAATTGATCACTGATCACTTTTAATAGCTACGCATAATAGTGTTATAATAACTGAGTGTAATATATTGTAGTGAACTACATGGTAGCGCTTATATAACAGAATTGAGAAGACGGCTGTGTATTGACATTCTCAGCTTTAAATAAAATTGCATGCAAGTTTTTCAATAAACAATATTACAAGTCCAATCCGCATTAGTGGTGCTATTTTTAACAACTCTGGGAACTGGCGACACAGCTCTAGAATAATTTTAGAATACAATAAGCACCAAGACCCAATGTGCATTAAAAGGATCTTCAAATGATATGTTACAATTAACAAACAGGATATCACACTAATGGTGTTGATACACATAAAATCAACACAATAACTTAGTGGGTCTCAGTGTAACGAGCTACATCGTAGCCTTATATTGCATCAGTGGGGAGTCCGATATTTATAGATATACTAAGCTATAATATAAACCTATATGTAAGTTTTTCAACAATTGTCATTAGAAGAACAATTTGCATCAATGGTGCTATTATAATTTATATGTTGGGGAACTGGTGATATTTCAGTTGTGGAACAATTCAATAACTTAATAAGCACGAATACTTACTGTGCAAACATTGATTGGGTCTTCATATAATATACTAAGTTGATAAACTGGTCATTATACCAATATTGTAGTGGTAGTAATATCTATAACAATACCATTAAAAATGTAGATATTAATAGTGTCCATTATTGGGAACCTACTAACCAGACCACCAGCACCAACCCATCACAAATCAGTTATTTAACTGAAAAAAGTATCTGCTGACATTTTAGTTTTAATTATACCCATTTTTTTTTAAACACGTTCTAATAAAGATATATTTTTAACTTATGTGATCTTCAGTTCTCTAGTATAAATTCATTGCAGAGTTCTCATGAATGCTTTTTTAGTATCCTTTTTGTTCAATGTTCTTTATTGAATATAAGGTTAATGATAAATATTATTACCCTGAAAAATACACCAATACAGAGATAACAAGAGAAAGCAAATGAACATAAAAACCGAATTTATGTTTACCTGATAAATTACTTTCTCCAACGGTGTGTCCGGTCCACGGCGTCATCCTTACTTGTGGGATATTCTCTTCCCCAACAGGAAATGGCAAAGAGCCCAGCAAAGCTGGTCACATGATCCCTCCTAGGCTCCGCCTTCCCCAGTCATTCGACTGACGTAAAGGAGGAATATTTGCATAGGAGAAACCATATGATACCGTGGTGACTGTAGTTAAAGAAAATAAATTATCAGACCTGATTAAAAAACCAGGGCGGGCCGTGGACCGGACACACCGTTGGAGAAAGTAATTTATCAGGTAAACATAAATTCTGTTTTCTCCAACATAGGTGTGTCCGGTCCACGGCGTCATCCTTACTTGTGGGAACCAATACCAAAGCTTTAGGACACGGATGAAGGGAGGGAGCAAATCAGGTCACCTAGATGGAAGGCACCACGGCTTGCAAAACCTTTCTCCCAAAAATAGCCTCAGAAGAAGCAAAAGTATCAAACTTGTAAAATTTAGTAAAAGTGTGCAGTGAAGACCAAGTCGCTGCCTTACATATCTGATCAACAGAAGCCTCGTTCTTGAAGGCCCATGTGGAAGCCACAGCCCTAGTGGAATGAGCTGTGATTCTTTCAGGAGGCTGCCGTCCGGCAGTCTCGTAAGCCAATCTGATGATGCTTTTAATCCAAAAAGAGAGAGAGGTAGAAGTTGCTTTTTGACCTCTCCTTTTACCAGAATAAACAACAAACAAGGAAGATGTTTGTCTAAAATCCTTTGTAGCATCTAAATAGAATTTTAGAGCACGAACTACATCCAAATTGTGCAACAAACGTTCCTTCTTTGAAACTGGATTCGGACACAAAGAAGGTACGACTATCTCCTGGTTAATGTTTTTGTTAGAAACAACTTTCGGAAGAAAACCAGGTTTAGTACGCAGAACCACCTTATCTGCATGGAACACCAGATAAGGAGGAGAACACTGCAGGGCAGATAATTCTGAAACTCTTCTAGCAGAAGAAATTGCAACCAAAAACAAAACTTTCCAAGATAATAACTTAATATCAACGGAATGTAAGGGTTCAAACGGAACCCCCTGAAGAACTGAAAGAACTAAATTGAGACTCCAAGGAGGAGTCAAAGGTTTGTAAACAGGCTTGATTCTAACCAGAGCCTGAACAAAGGCTTGAACATCTGGCACAGCTGCCAGCTTTTTGTGAAGTAACACAGACAAGGCAGAAATCTGTCCTTTCAAAGAACTTGCAGATAATCCTTTCTCCAAAACTTCTTGAAGAAAGGATAGAATCTTAGGAATTTTTATCTTGTCCCAAGGGAATCCTTTAGATTCACACCAATAGATATATTTTTTCCATATTTTGTGGTAGATTTTTCTAGTTACAGGCTTTCTGGCCTGAACAAGAGTATCAATGACAGAATCTGAGAACCCTCGCTTTGATAAGATCAAGCGTTCAATCTCCAAGCAGTCAGTTGGAGTGAGACCAGATTCGGGTGTTCGAACGGACCTTGAACAAGAAGGTCTCGTCTCAAAGGTAGCTTCCATGGTGGAGCCGATGACATATTCACCAGGTCTGCATACCAAGTCCTGCGTGGCCACGCAGGAGCTATCAAGATCACCGATGCCCTCTGCTGATTGATCCTGGCTACCAGCCTGGGGATGAGAGGAAACGGCGGGAATACATAAGCTAGTTTGAAGGTCCAAGGTGCTACTAGTGCATCTACTAGAGTCGCCTTGGGATCCCTGGATCTGGACCCGTAGCAAGGAACCTTGAAGTTCTGACGAGAGGCCATCAGATCCATGTCTGGAATGCCCCACAGTTGAGTGATTTGGGCAAAGATTTCCGGATGGAGTTCCCACTCCCCCGGATGAAATGTCTGACGACTCAGAAAATCCGCTTCCCAGTTTTCCACTCCTGGAATGTGGATTGCAGACAAGTGGCAGGAGTGAGTCTCCGCCCATTGAATGATTTTGGTCACTTCTTCCATCGCCAGGGAACTCCTTGTTCCCCCCTGATGGTTGATGTACGCAACAGTCGTCATGTTGTCTGATTGAAACCGTATGAACTTGGTCTTTGCTAGCTGAGGCCAAGCCTTGAGAGCATTGAATATCGCTCTCAGTTCCAGAATATTTATCGGGAGAGTAGATTCTTCCCGAGACCAAAGACCCTGCGCTTTCAGGGGTCCCCAGACCGCGCCCCAGCCCACCAGACTGGCGTCAGTTGAGACAATGACCCACTCTGGTCTGCGGAAGCTCATCCCCTGTGACAGGTTGTCCAGGGACAGCCACCAACTGAGTGAATCTCTGGTCCTCTGATCTACTTGTATCGTCGGAGACAAGTCTGAATAGTCCCCATTCCACTGACTGAGCATGCACAGTTGTAATGGTCTTAGATGAATTCGCGCAAAAGGAACTATGTCCATTGCCGCTACCATCAAACCTATTACTTCCATGCACTGCGCTATGGAAGGAAGAGGAACAGAATGAAGTATTTGACAAGAGTTTAGAAGTTTTGATTTTCTGGCCTCTGTCAGAAAAATCCTCATTTCTAAGGAGTCTATTATTGTTCCCAAGAAGGGAACCCTCGTTGACGGAGATAGAGAACTTTTTTCTACGTTCACTTTCCACCCGTGAGATCTGAGAAAGGCCAGGACAATGTCCGTGTGGGCCTTTGCTTGTGGAAGGGACGACGCTTGAATCAGAATGTCGTCCAAGTAAGGTACTACTGCAATGCCCCTCGGTCTTAGCACCGCTAGAAGGGACCCTAGTACCTTTGTGAAAATTCTTGGAGCAGTGGCTAATCCGAACGGAAGTGCCACAAACTGGTAATGCTTGTCCAGGAATGCGAACCTTAGGAACCGATGATGTTCCTTGTGGATAGGAATATGTAGATACGCATCCTTTAAATCCACCGTGGTCATGAATTGACCTTCCTGGATGGAAGGAAGAATTGTTCGAATGGTTTCCATTTTGAACGATGGAACCTTGAGAAACTTGTTTAGGATCTTGAGATCTAAGATTGGTCTGAATGTTCCCTCTTTTTTGGGAACTACGAACAGATTGGAGTAGAACCCCATCCCTTGTTGTCCTAATGGAACAGGATGAATCACTCCCATTTTTAACAGGTCTTCTACACAATGTAAGAATGCCTGTCTTTTTATGTGGTCTGAAGACAATTGAGACCTGTGGAACCTCCCCCTTGGGGGAAGCCCCTTGAATTCCAGAAGATAACCTTGGGAGACTATTTCTAGCGCCCAAGGATCCAGAACATCTCTTGCCCAAGCCTGAGCGAAGAGAGAGAGTCTGCCCCCCACCAGATCCGGTCCCGGATCGGGGGCCAACATCTCATGCTGTCTTGGTAGCAGTGGCAGGTTTCTTGGCCTGCTTTCCTTTGTTCCAGCCTTGCATTGGCCTCCAGGCTGGCTTGGCTTGAGAAGTATTACCCTCTTGCTTAGAGGACGTAGCACTTGGGGCTGGTCCGTTTCTGCGAAAGGGACGAAAATTAGGTTTATTTTTGGCCTTGAAAGACCTATCCTGAGGAAGGGCGTGGCCCTTGCCCCCAGTGATATCAGAAATAATCTCTTTCAAGTCAGGGCCAAACAGCGTTTTCCCCTTGAAAGGAATGTTAAGCAATTTGTTCTTGGAAGACGCATCCGCTGACCAAGATTTTAGCCAAAGCGCTCTGCGCGCCACAATAGCAAAACCAGAATTTTTCGCCGCTAACCTAGCCAATTGCAAAGTGGCGTCTAGGGTGAAAGAATTAGCCAATTTGAGAGCATGAATTCTGTCCATAATCTCCTCATAAGAAGAATTATTATTGAGCGCCTTTTCTAGTTCATCGAACCAGAAACACGCTGCTGTAGTGACAGGAACAATGCATGAAATTGGTTGTAGAAGGTAACCTTGCTGAACAAACATCTTTTTAAGCAAACCCTCTAATTTTTTATCCATAGGATCTTTGAAAGCACAACTATCTTCTATGGGTATAGTGGTGCGTTTGTTTAGAGTAGAAACCGCCCCCTCGACCTTGGGGACTGTCTGCCATAAGTCCTTTCTGGGGTCGACCATAGGAAACAATTTCTTAAATATGGGGGGAGGGACGAAAGGTATACCGGGCCTTTCCCATTCTTTATTTACAATGTCCGCCACCCGCTTGGGTATAGGAAAAGCTTCGGGGGGCCCCGGGACCTCTAAGAACTTGTCCATTTTACATAATTTCTCTGGAATGACCAAATTCTCACAATCATCCAGAGTAGATAACACCTCCTTAAGCAGAGCGCGGAGATGTTCCAATTTAAATTTAAATGTAATCACATCAGGTTCTGCTTGTTGAGAAATTTTCCCTGAATCTGAAATTTCTCCCTCAGACAAAACCTCCCTGGCCCCCTCAGACTGGTGTAGGGGCACTTCAGAACCAATATCATCAGCGTCCTCATGCTCTTCAGTATTTTCTAATACAGAGCAGTCGCGCTTTCGCTGATAAGTGGGCATTTTGGCTAAAATGTTTTTGATAGAATTATCCATTACAGCCGTTAATTGTTGCATAGTAAGGAGTATTGGCGCACTAGATGTACTAGGGGCCTCCTGTGTGGGCAAGACTGGTGTAGACGAAGGAGGGGATGATGCAGTACCATGCTTACTCCCCTCACTTGAGGAATCATCTTGGGCATCATTTTCTCTAAATTTTGTGTCACATAAATCACATCTATTTAAATGAGAAGGAACCTTGGCTTCCCCACATACAGAACACAGTCTATCTGGTAGTTCAGACATGTTAAACAGGCATAAACTTGATAACAAAGTACAAAAAACGTTTTAAAATAAAACCGTTACTGTCACTTTAAATTTTAAACTGAACACACTTTATTACTGCAAATGTGAAAAAGTATAAAGGAATTGTTCAAAATTCACCAAAATTTCACCACAGTGTCTTAAAGCCTTAAAAGTATTGCACACCAAATTTGGAAGCTTTAACCCTTAAAATAACGGAACCGGAGCCGTTTTTATATTTAACCCCTTTACAGTCCCTGGTATCTGCTTTGCTGAGACCCAACCAAGCCCAAAGGGGAATACGATACCAAATGACGCCTTCAGAAAGTCTTTTCTATGTATCAGAGCTCCTCACACATGCATCTGCATGTCATGCTTCCCAAAAACAAGTGCGCAATAGAGGCGCGAAAATGAGACTCTGCCTATGATTAGGGAAAGCCCCTAGAGAATAAGGTGTCCAATACAGTGCCTGCCGGTTATTTTACATAATTCCCAAGATTAAAATAATTCCTCAAGGCTATGGAGTATAAAATATGCTTATATATAAATCGTTTTAGCCCAGAAAATGTCTACAGTCTTAAAAGCCCTTGTGAAGCCCTTTTTTTCTTTATGTAATAAAAATGGCTTACCGGATCCCATAGGGAAAATGACAGCTTCCAGCATTACATCGTCTTGTTAGAATGTGTCATACCTCAAGCAGCAAAAGTCTGCTCACTGTTTCCCCCAACTGAAGTTAATTCCTCTCAACAGTCCTGTGTGGAAACAGCCATCGATTTTAGTAACGGTTGCTAATATCATTTTCCTCTTACAAACAGAAATCTTCATCTCTTTTCTGTTTCAGAGTAAATAGTACATACCAGTGTTAATTTCGTCGACTAAAACTAGACTAAAATGACTATAAAACTAAAGAAATTCTGATGACTAAAATACGACTAAAACTAAAATGACATTTTAGTCAAAAGACTATGACTAAAACTAAATCAAAATGACATTTTAGTCAAAAGACTATGACTAAAACTAAATCAAAATTACATTTTAGTCAAAAGACTATGACTAAAACTAAATCAAAATTTGCTGACAAAAACATTTTATGCAAGGTGTTAATCAATCCCTATCCAATTACTGCTCTTTTGTAAAATTTACTAAACTTAATTTTATTAAATTTTAAGATAAATAAAGACATGTTATATACCACAACAGTTAAATCTGTTAAATCTGTATTGCATGTTCAAACCTTAATACCATAAATCAAATCAGGTTAATAAACCTTTACTCCAGGACTATATAATTTGTTTCAAAGTTCTAGAGCAGTGATAATTTCGTTGCCGAAAATGTTTCGAATCTGTGAACAATCAATTGATTCTTCCTATAGAAATAAGCATAACCCATGAGTATGGATTTAAGTTATGCTGTGCCTGTGCTAGCTGCAGAAACTTTTTGTTATGTTGAGTTACTTGATACTTGTTTTAATTATTAACAGAGAACTGTTAAAGTTTTTATATTGGGTAATATGTGCAATACAGCCAATACAGTTTACAGTTTTGTTTTTTTTATATTTTAAAGTTGCACTTCTGTATCTCCAGTAGATTTTAGTCGACTAAATCTCCAGTAGATACTAGAGATTTAGTCGACTAAAATCTACTGGAGATTCAGTCGACTAAAACTAGACTAAAACTAAAACAATTCAGATGACTAAAATACGACTAAAACTAAAATGGCATTTTAGTCAAAAGACTAAAACTAAGACTAAATTGAAATTTGTCGTCAAAATTAACACTGGTACATACCAGCACTATTTTAAAATAACAAACTCTTGATTGAATAATAAAAACTACAGTTAAACACTAAAAAACTATAAGCCATCTCCGTGGAGATGTTGCCTGTACAACGGCAAAGAGAATGACTGGGGAAGGCGGAGCCTAGGAGGGATCATGTGACCAGCTTTGCTGGGCTCTTTGCCATTTCCTGTTGGGGAAGAGAATATCCCACAAGTAAGGATGACGCCGTGGACCAGACACACCTATGTTGGAGAAAAGGGGTTCTGTATGACATTGATTTATACAGAGGACATAATTTGCAATCACATTATGCTACTTAATGGGAAACAGAGAGTATAATATTTATTTACCATCTGATTCAGATGCCGCTCGAATGATTAAATAGCTGCTTGGCAGAGGCTGTGTAATGGAACCAACTCCTTCACCTTTAGGGCCCTTGAAAGACAAAAAAACAACATATACGTTTTGTTACTAAAAGAATCATAACTACCTGCAAAACAGATGATTTAATAGAGAGTGGAAGCAAAGAGTCACTAAATATGGACATGGTTATATGTCAAGCTAGATGGGTTTTGCCAACCTGTGCCTTAGCTCACTGTACGAAGGGACCTGTGCCTTAGCTCAATGTACAAAGGGACCTGTGCCTTAGCTCAATGTACAAAGGGACCTGTGCCTTAGCTCAATGTACAAAGGGACCTGTGCCTTAGCTCAATGTACAAAGGGACCTGTGCCTTAGCTCAATGTACAAAGGGACCTGTGCCTTAGCTCAATGTACAAAGGGACCTGTGCCTTAGCTCACTGTACAAAGGGACCTGTGCCTTAGCTCACTGTACAAAGGGACCTGTGCCTTAGCTCAATGTACAAAGGGCCCTGTGCCTTAGCTCAATGTACAAAGGGCCCTGTGCCTTAGCTCACTGTACGAAGGGCCCTGTGCCTTAGCTCAATGTACAAAGGGCCCTGTGCCTTAGCTCACTGTACGAAGGGACCTGTGCCTTAGCTCACTGTACGAAGGGCCCTGTGCCTTAGCTCAATGTACAAAGGGCCCTGTGCCTTAGCTCAATGTACAAACGGACTTGTGCATTAGCTCAATGTACAAAGGGACCTGTGCCTTAGCTCAATGTACAAAGGGACCTGTGCCTTAGCTCACTGTACGAAGGGACCTGTGCCTTAGCTCACTGTACGAAGGGACCTGTGCCTTAGCTCAATGTACAAAGGGCCCTGTGCCTTAGCTCAATGTACAAAGGGCCCTGTGCCTTAGCTCACTGTACGAAGGGACCTGTGCCTTAGCTCACTGTACGAAGGGCCCTGTGCCTTAGCTCAATGTACAAAGGGCCCTGTGCCTTAGCTCAATGTACAAACGGACTTGTGCATTAGCTCAATGTACAAAGGGACCTGTGCCTTAGCTCAATGTACAAAGGGACCTGTGCCTTAGCTCAATGTACAAAGGGACCTGTGCCTGAGCTCACTGTACAAAGGGACCTGTGCCTGAGCTCACTGTACGAAGGGACCTGTGCCTGAGCTCACTGTACGAAGGGACCTGGGCCTGAGCTCACTGTACGAAGGGACCTGTGCCTGAGCTCACTGTACAAAGGGACCTGTGCCTTAGCTCACTGTACGAAGGGACTTGGGCCTGAGCTCACTGTACGAAGGGACCTGGGCCTGAGCTCACTGTACGAAGGGACCTGGGCCTGAGCTCACTGTACGAAGAGACCTGTGCCTTAGCTCACTGTACGAAGGGACCTGTGCCTGAGCTCACTGTACAAAGAGACCTGTGCCTTAGCTCACTGTACGAAGGGACCTGTGCCTTAGCTCAATGTACAAAGGGACCTGTGCCTTAGCTCAATGTACAAAGGGACCTGTGCCTTAGCTCAATGTACAAAGGGACCTGTGCCTGAGCTCACTGTACAAAGGGACCTGTGCCTGAGCTCACTGTACGAAGGGCCCTGTGCCTTAGCTCAATGTACAAAGGGCCCTGTGCCTTAGCTCACTGTACAAAGGGCCCTGTGCCTTAGCTCAATGTACAAACGGACCTGTGCCTTAGCTCAATGTACAAAGGGACCTGTGCCTTAGCTCACTGTACGAAGGGACCTGTGCCTGAGCTCACTGTACAAAGGGACCTGGGCCTGAGCTCACTGTACGAAGGGACCTGGGCCTGAGCTCACTGTACGAAGGGACCTGGGCCTGAGCTCAATGTACAAAGGGACCTGGGCCTGAGCTCAATGTACAAAGGGACCTGGGCCTGAGCTCAATGTACAAAGGGACCTGTGACTTAGCTCAATGTACAAAGGGACCTGTGCCTTAGCTCAATGTACAAAGGGACCTGTGCCTTAGCTCAATGTACAAAGGGACCTGTGCCTTAGCTCAATGTACAAAGGGACCTGTGCCTTAGCTCAATGTACAAACGGACCTGTGCCTTAGCTCAATGTACAAAGGGACCTGTGCCTTAGCTCACTGTACGAAGGGACCTGTGCCTGAGCTCACTGTACAAAGGGACCTGGGCCTGAGCTCACTGTACGAAGGGACCTGGGCCTGAGCTCACTGTACGAAGGGACCTGGGCCTGAGCTCACTGTACAAAGGGACCTGTGCCTGAGCTCACTGTACAAAGGGACCTGTGCCTGAGCTCACTGTACAAAGGGACCTGTGCCTTAGCTCACTGTACGAAGGGACCTGGGCCTGAGCTCACTGTACGAAGGGACCTGGGCCTGAGCTCACTGTACGAAGGGACCTGGGCCTGAGCTCACTGTACGAAGGGACCTGGGCCTGAGCTCACTGTACGAAGGGACCTGGGCCTGAGCTCACTGTACGAAGGGACCTGGGCCTGAGCTCACTGTACGAAGGGACCTGGGCCTGAGCTCACTGTACGAAGAGACCTGTGCCTTAGCTCACTGTACGAAGGGACCTGTGCCTTAGCTCAATGTACAAAGGGACCTGTGCCTTAGCTCAATGTACAAAGGGCCCTGTGCCTTAGCTCAATGTACAAAGGGCCCTGTGCCTTAGCTCAATGTACAAAGGGACCTGTGCCTTAGCTCAATGTACAAAGGGACCTGTGCCTTAGCTCACTGTACAAAGGGACCTGTGCCTTAGCTCAATGTACAAAGGGACCTGTGCCTGAGCTCACTGTACAAAGGGACCTGTGCCTTAGCTCACTGTACAAAGGGACCTGTGCCTTAGCTCAATGTACAAAGGGACCTGTGCCTTAGCTCAATGTACAAAGGGACCTGTGCCTGAGCTCACTGTACAAAGGGACCTGTGCCTGAGCTCACTGTATGAAGGGCCCTGTGCCTTAGCTCAATGTACAAAGGGCCCTGTGCCTTAGCTCAATGTACAAAGGGCCCTGTGCCTTAGCTCAATGTACAAAGGGCCCTGTGCCTTAGCTCAATGTACAAAGGGCCCTGTGCCTTAGCTCACTGTACAAAGGGACCTGTGCCTTAGCTCAATGTACAAAGGGACCTGTGCCTTAGCTCAATGTACAAAGGGACCTGTGCCTTAGCTCACTGTACGAAGGGCCCTGTGCCTTAGCTCAATGTACAAAGGGCCCTGTGCCTTAGCTCATTGTACAAACGGACTTGTGCCTTAGCTCAATGTACAAACGGACTTGTGCCTTAGCTCAATGTACAAAGGGACCTGTGCCTGAGCTCACTGTACAAAGGGACCTGTGCCTTAGCTCAATGTACAAAGGGACCTGTGCCTTAGCTCAATGTACAAAGGGCCCTGTGTCTTAGCTCACTGTACAAAGGGACCTGTGCCTTAGCTCACTGTACGAAGGGCCCTGTGCCTTAGCTCAATGTACGAAGGGCCCTGTGCCTTAGCTCAATGTACAAAGGGCCCTGTGCCTTAGCTCAATGTACAAAGGGCCCTGTGCCTTAGCTCAATGTACAAACGGTTCTGTGCCTTAGCTCAATGTACAAAGGGACCTTTGCCTTAGCTCACTGTACGAAGGGACCTGTGCCTGAGCTCACTGTACAAAGGGACCTGGGCCTGAGCTCACTGTACAAAGGGACCTGGGCCTGAGCTCACTGTACAAAGGGACCTGGGCCTGAGCTCACTGTACGAAGGGACCTGGGCCTGAGCTCACTGTACGAAGGGACCTGTGCCTTAGCTCACTGTACAAAGGGACCTGTGCCTTAGCTCACTGTACAAAGGGACCTGTGCCTGAGCTCACTGTACAAAGGGACCTGGGCCTGAGCTCACTGTACGAAGGGACCTGGGCCTGAGCTCACTGTACGAAGGGACCTGGGCCTGAGCTCACTGTACGAAGGGACCTGTGCCTGAGCTCACTGTACAAAGGGACCTGTGCCTGAGCTCACTGTACAAAGGGACCTGGGCCTTAGCTCACTGTACGAAGGGACCTGGGCCTGAGCTCACTGTACGAAGGGACCTGGGCCTGAGCTCACTGTACGAAGGGACCTGGGCCTGAGCTCACTGTACGAAGGGACCTGGGCCTGAGCTCACTGTACGAAGGGACCTGGGCCTGAGCTCACTGTACGAAGGGACCTGGGCCTGAGCTCACTGTACGAAGGGACCTGGGCCTGAGCTCACTGTACGAAGGGACCTGGGCCTGAGCTCACTGTACGAAGAGACCTGTGCCTTAGCTCACTGTACGAAGGGACCTGTGCCTTAGCTCAATGTACAAAGGGACCTGTGCCTTAGCTCAATGTACAAAGGGCCCTGTGCCTTAGCTCAATGTACAAAGGGCCCTGTGCCTTAGCTCAATGTACAAAGGGACCTGTGCCTTAGCTCAATGTACAAAGGGACCTGTGCCTTAGCTCACTGTACAAAGGGACCTGTGCCTTAGCTCAATGTACAAAGGGACCTGTGCCTGAGCTCACTGTACAAAGGGACCTGTGCCTTAGCTCACTGTACAAAGGGACCTGTGCCTTAGCTCAATGTACAAAGGGACCTGTGCCTGAGCTCACTGTACAAAGGGACCTGTGCCTGAGCTCACTGTACAAAGGGACCTGTGCCTGAGCTCACTGTACAAAGGGACCTGTGCCTGAGCTCACTGTACAAAGGGACCTGTGCCTGAGCTCACTGTACAAAGGGACCTGTGCCTGAGCTCACTGTACAAAGGGACCTGTGCCTGAGCTCACTGTACAAAGGGACCTGTGCCTTAGCTCAATGTACAAAGGGCCCTGTGCCTTAGCTCAATGTACAAAGGGCCCTGTGCCTTAGCTCACTGTACGAAGGGACCTGTGCCTTAGCTCAATGTACAAAGGGCCCTGTGCCTTAGCTCAATGTACAAAGGGACCTGTGCCTTAGCTCAATGTACAAAGGGACCTGTGCCTTAGCTCAATGTACAAAGGGACCTGTGCCTTAGCTCAATGTACAAAGGGCCCTGTGTCTTAGCTCACTGTATGAAGAGACCTGTGCCTTAGCTCACTGTATGAAGAGACCTGTGCCTTAGCTCACTGTACGAAGGGACCTGTGCCTGAGCTCACTGTACAAAGGGACCTGTGCCTTAGCTCAATGTACAAAGGGACCTGTGCCTTAGCTCACTGTATGAAGAGACCTGTGGCTTAGCTCAATGTACAAAGGGACCTGTGCCTTAGCTCACTGTATGAAGGGACCTGTGCCTTAGCTCACTGTACGAAGGGACCTGTGCCTTAGCTCAATGTACGAAGGGACCTGTGGCTTAGCTCAATGTACAAAGGGACCTGTGGCTTAGCTCACTGTACGAAGAGACCTGTGGCTTAGCTCACTGTATGAAGAGACCTCTGCCTTAGCTCACTGTACAAAGGGACCTGTGCCTTAGCTCAATGTACAAAGGGACCTGTGGCTTAGCTCACTGTACAAAGGGACCTGTGCCTTAGCTCACTGTACGAAGAGACCTCTGCCTTAGCTCACTGTACAAAGGGACCTGTGCCTTAGCTCACTGTACGAAGGGACCTGTGCCTTAGCTCACTGTACAAAGGGACCTGTGCCTTAGCTCAATGTACAAAGGGACCTGTGGCTTAGCTCACTGTACAAAGGGACCTGTGCCTTAGCTCACTGTACGAAGAGACCTGTGGCTTAGCTCACTGTACGAAGAGACCTCTGCCTTAGCTCACTGTACGAAGAGACCTCTGCCTTAGCTCACTGTACAAAGGGACCTGTGCCTTAGCTCAATGTACAAAGGGACCTGTGCCTGAGCTCACTGTACAAAGGGACCTGTGCCTGAGCTCACTGTACAAAGGGACCTGTGCCTGAGCTCACTGTACAAAGGGACCTGTGCCTGAGCTCACTGTACAAAGGGACCTGTGCCTTAGCTCACTGTACAAAGGGACCTGTGCCTTAGCTCACTGTACAAAGTGACCTGTGCCTGAGCTCACTGTACAAAGGGACCTGTGCCTGAGCTCACTGTACAAAGGGACCTGTGCCTGAGCTCACTGTACAAAGGGACCTGTGCCTTAGCTCAATGTACAAAGGGACCTGTGCCTTAGCTCAATGTACAAAGGGACCTGTGCCTGAGCTCACTGTACAAAGGGACCTGTGCCTTAGCTCAATGTACAAAGGGACCTGTGGCTTAGCTCACTGTACAAAGGGACCTGTGCCTTAGCTCACTGTACGAAGAGACCTGTGGCTTAGCTCACTGTACGAAGAGACCTGTGCCTTAGCTCACTGTACAAAGGGACCTGTGCCTTAGCTCAATGTACAAAGGGACCTGTGCCTGAGCTCACTGTACAAAGGGACCTGTGCCTGAGCTCACTGTACAAAGGGACCTGTGCCTGAGCTCACTGTACAAAGGGACCTGTGCCTTAGCTCACTGTACGAAGAGACCTGTGGCTTAGCTCACTGTACGAAGAGACCTGTGGCTTAGCTCACTGTATGAAGAGACCTGTGCCTTAGCTCACTGTACGAAGAGACCTGTGGCTTAGCTCACTGTACGAAGAGACCTGTGCCTTAGCTCACTGTACGAAGAGACCTGTGGCTTAGCTCACTGTACGAAGAGACCTGTGCCTTAGCTCACTGTACGAAGAGACCTGTGGCTTAGCTCACTGTACGAAGAGACCTGTGGCTTAGCTCACTGTACGAAGAGACCTCTGCCTTAGCTCACTGTACGAAGAGACCTCTGCCTTAGCTCACTGTACAAAGGGACCTGTGCCTTAGCTCAATGTACAAAGGGACCTGTGCCTGAGCTCACTGTACAAAGGGACCTGTGCCTGAGCTCACTGTACAAAGGGACCTGTGCCTGAGCTCACTGTACAAAGGGACCTGTGCCTGAGCTCACTGTACAAAGGGACCTGTGCCTGAGCTCACTGTACAAAGGGACCTGTGCCTGAGCTCACTGTACAAAGGGACCTGTGCCTGAGCTCACTGTACAAAGGGACCTGTGCCTGAGCTCACTGTACAAAGGGACCTGTGCCTGAGCTCACTGTACAAAGGGACCTGTGCCTTAGCTCAATGTACAAAGGGACCTGTGCCTTAGCTCAATGTACAAAGGGACCTGTGCCTGAGCTCACTGTACAAAGGGACCTGTGCCTTAGCTCAATGTACAAAGGGACCTGTGGCTTAGCTCACTGTACAAAGGGACCTGTGCCTTAGCTCACTGTACGAAGAGACCTGTGGCTTAGCTCACTGTACGAAGAGACCTGTGCCTTAGCTCACTGTACAAAGGGACCTGTGCCTTAGCTCAATGTACAAAGGGACCTGTGCCTGAGCTCACTGTACAAAGGGACCTGTGCCTGAGCTCACTGTACAAAGGGACCTGTGCCTGAGCTCACTGTACAAAGGGACCTGTGCCTTAGCTCACTGTACGAAGAGACCTGTGGCTTAGCTCACTGTACGAAGAGACCTGTGGCTTAGCTCACTGTATGAAGAGACCTGTGCCTTAGCTCACTGTACGAAGAGACCTGTGGCTTAGCTCACTGTACGAAGAGACCTGTGCCTTAGCTCACTGTACGAAGAGACCTGTGGCTTAGCTCACTGTACGAAGAGACCTGTGCCTTAGCTCACTGTACGAAGAGACCTGTGGCTTAGCTCACTGTACGAAGAGACCTGTGGCTTAGCTCACTGTATGAAGAGACCTGTGGCTTAGCTCACTGTACGAAGAGACCTGTGGCTTAGCTCACTGTACGAAGAGACCTGTGGCTTAGCTCACTGTATGAAGAGACCTGTGGCTTAGCTCACTGTATGAAGAGACCTGTGGCTTAGCTCACTGTATGAAGAGACCTGTGGCTTAGCTCACTGTACGAAGAGACCTGTGGCTTAGCTCACTGTATGAAGAGACCTGTGGCTTAGCTCACTGTATGAAGAGACCTGTGGCTTAGCTCACTGTACGAAGAGACCTGTGCCTTAGCTCACTGTACGAAGAGACCTGTGGCTTAGCTCACTGTATGAAGAGCTTAGCTCACTGTACGAAGAGACCTGTGGCTTAGCTCACTGTACGAGAGACCTGTGGCTTAGCTCACTGTATGAAGAGACCTGTGGCTTAGCTCACTGTACGAAGAGACTGTGCCTTAGCTCACTGTACAAGGGACCTGTGCCTTAGCTCACTGTACAAAGGGACCTGTTGGCTTAGCCTCAATGTACAAAGGGACCTGTGCCTTAGCTCACTGTACGAAGAGACCTGTGGCTTAGCTCACTGTATGAAGAGACCTGTGCCTTAGCTCACTGTACGAAGAGACTTGTGCCTTAGCTCACTGTACAAAGGGACCTGTGCCTTAGCTCAATGTACAAAGGGACCTGTGCCTTAGCTCACTGTACGAATAGACCTGTGCCTTAGCTCACTGTATGAAGGGACCTGTGCCTTAGCTCAATGTACAAAGGGACCTGTGCCTTAGCTCACTGTACAAAGGGACCTGTGCCTTAGCTCACTGTACGAAGAGACCTGTGGCTTAGCTCACTGTACGAAGAGACCTGTGGCTTAGCTCACTGTACGAAGAGACCTGTGGCTTAGCTCACTGTATGAAGAGACCTGTGGCTTAGCTCACTGTATGAAGAGACCTGTGGCTTAGCTCACTGTATGAAGAGACCTGTGGCTTAGCTCACTTTATGAAGAGACCTGTGGCTTAGCTCACTGTATGAAGAGACCTGTGGCTTAGCTCACTGTATGAAGAGACCTGTGGCTTAGCTCACTGTATGAAGAGACCTGTGGCTTAGCTCACTGTACGAAGAGACCTGTGGCTTAGCTCACTGTATGAAGAGAACTGTGGCTTAGCTCACTGTATGAAGAGACCTGTGGCTTAGCTCACTGTACGAAGAGACCTGTGGCTTAGCTCACTGTACGAAGAGACCTGTGGCTTAGCTCACTGTATGAAGAGACCTGTGGCTTAGCTCACTGTACGAAGAGACCTGTGGCTTAGCTCACTGTACGAAGAGACCTGTGGCTTAGCTCACTGTACGAAGAGACCTGTGCCTTAGCTCACTGTATTAAGGGACCTGTGCCTTAGCTCACTGTACGAAGAGACCTGTGGCTTAGCTCACTGTACGAAGAGACCTGTGGCTTAGCTCACTGTATGAAGGGACCTGTGCCTTAGCTCACTGTACGAAGAGACCTGTGGCTTAGCTCACTGTATGAAGGGACCTGTGCCTTAGCTCACTGTACGAAGAGACCTGTGGCTTAGCTCACTGTACGAAGAGACCTGTGGCTTAGCTCACTGTACGAAGAGACCTGTGCCTTAGCTCACTGTACGAAGGGTGCAGGTAGTAGCACTACTGCACTAAGGTCTATACTGTGCCTGGAGGATTTATCAGACATAGCACAGGATGTAGCGATATTTCAAATTCAGGGTGAGCTAAATGTGGTGCTGGGCTCAGCTGCAGTAGCGCTAAACACAGTGTGGAAGATAGCACTGTGACCCAGATATAGGAAATAACCTTTTGGCAGAAAGTGCGCCTAAAGCGGAGAAGGCAGTTATAAAACACCCATGAAAGTGCCGTTTGACAGTTGGTTAGTCATCTGTGATGTTACTGATCTCTCTATCGCATTGTGACCCTGGCCTGTTTGTGCCATTGTGTCTGCTTCCTTGCTGAGTTACTTTTTTTGGGCTGAATATCTGGCTGCTGACCTTTAGAACTGTAGTTTGGAGTATTCTTCTGGCTTTTAAGGAAAAAGGCTAGGGTCACAATGACACAGGGAGGTCAGGAATGAGATCACGATGAAATGACTAACCAACGCCAAATAGCACTTTCAGTGACCTTTCATAACTTCCCACACCACAAGGTAATGTCCAATGTGAGGGCCACAAACAGTGATACCTATCAGACAGGCCTCACAGCCTGTGTTATGCATAGCGCTACTACATTCAGTGCACTGTGAACAGCTGTTCTGACAACTCCTTGAAGCAAAGTGCAGACCTTAACTCACCTCAAGGTACCATTAGTGCTACAGCTTGTACCCTTCTTAGAGCGGGCTAAGGCACGTGCAGAAGAACGCCTCGTGACTGACACTATATTAGGACCACAAACTGATTAACAGTAAATACTGAACACAGTTAAAATATTTAAGTATATTATAGTGTTGGATAGGTTAGGATACCATATGATTAGGTGAAGAGGACCGTTCAGGCTTGCTTTTGCTAAGGAAACGATTTTCACTGAGTCAACATGGAAGCAGTTGCTTTTCATGTAAGACAGGGTATTTTCATCCCTTTTTTTTTGTTTGTTTCAGCAAATTTAAATTCATATATGTATAGTAACGCCTATTGTTCATTATAATATTATAATAAGATTTGTAGATAACTCCTCTCCTTTTCCTGTATATACTACTGCTTGACTTCACATACACCCAAGAGGAAGACAGAATGCGTGACAGATGTAGACCAAAGGAGGAGAGAGAGAATGAGGGATAATGAGTGAGATGAGCTTTACTACACACAAATACCTAGTTCCTTCTGTGCGAATAATGCTCTATCCTCTACAATCTGCTAGATCTCCTAACTAGTAGATAAAATAAAGAACAATTTAACCAAATGAGGATGGCGCTAAAAGAAGCTATTCATTTCCCATATTTAGTAATAAAAATGATTAATAACAAAATTAAACATATAAAAAATCGGATGCATCCATTTCAAACGTATTAATTGCACAATATATCAATATAAAATATACAATAAAATCAGTGCATAATCTCAGTGGATAATCTTATCCATAATATTTAAAAAGTCTATCCTTGATAAGTGTAACAAGTCTCTCCTTGATGAAAGAAACAAATTGTGGATCTTATGGTAGTCAGTGTATATTGTATCGATGTTCCAGATACTTTTACAATTTTACAATCCTTTACTCACTGTGGCTGTAATCAGAATGATCTGTTAGTCTTCGTCACAGAATTAGATCACATGACCGGTTTTAACCAATCGTAGGTTTGATGGGTCTGTAGTATATATCCGAGCGACTTGCTACTCTACTAGCAAGATTAGAGACACTGGCTAAAATACGATAGTTTGTATGTATGTATTTATTATATTAACATATGGTATCCAAAACTGGGATTCAAATCCATATACATCCACCGACGATTGGTTGAAACCGGTCACGTGATCTAATTCCGTGACGAAGACTAACGGATCATTCTGATTACAGCCACTGTGAGTAAAGGATTGAAAAGGATCCGGAACATCAATACAATATATGGATACAATATACTTTTTTGATTTGGAAAAAGTATGTATGGAGGACCAAGTGGCCGCCTTACAAATTTGCTCCACAGAAGAAACAGCTCTAGTGGAATGAGTCGTAATTCTCTCAGGAGGCCGCTGTCCAGCTGTCTCATAAGCTAAACGGATAACACTTCTCAACCAGACAGAAAGAGTGGTAGAAGTGGCCTTCTGACCGATACACCTACCAGAGGAAACAACCAACAGGGCAGAAGTCTGCTGAAAATCTTTAGTTGCTTGAAGATAAAATTTAACATACACAACATACAAGTTATGCAAAAGACGTTCCTTCTGGGAAGAAGAGTAGGACAAAAAGAAGGAACAACAATTTCCTGATTAATACTGCGATCCGACACTATCTTATGGAGAAACCCCAGCTTAGAACGAAGGACCGTCTTATAAGCAAGAAAAATAAGGTTAGGGGAATCACACTGCAGAGCCGAAACTTCGGAAACTCTGTGAGCAGAAGAAATAGCAAGAAGAAACAAAACCTTCCAAGATAGTAAATTAATATTAGAAGAATGCATCGGCTCAAACGGAGCCTGCTTCAAAACTCTAAGAACAAGGTTAAGGCTCCAAGGAGGAGAAACAGATTTAAACACAGGCCTGATTCTAGCCAAGGCCTAAACAAAAGAATTAACATCTGGCAGAACTGCAAGACGTTTATGCAGAAGAATTGACAGTGCAGAAACCTGACCCTTCAAAGTACTGACTGACAAACCCTTCTCCAGGCCCTCCTGAAGAAAAGCCAAAATTTGAGGAACCCTTACTTTGTTCCAAGAAAAACCCTTTGAATCACACCAATGAAGGTATTTACACCATACCCTATGGTAAATTCTGCAAGTACCTGGTTTACGAGCCTGAAGAATAGTATCTATGACTTTCTCAGAGAAGCCACGTCTAGCCAAACTTAGACGTTCAATCTCAAAGCAGTCAGCTTCAGAGAAACCGGATTTGGATGAAGAAAGGAACCCTGAAGAAGGTCGTTCCTGAAAGGTAACCTCCAGGGCGGAAGAGATGACATCGTCACCAGGTCTGCGAACCATATCCTGCAATCACAGAAGCTCTCTCCTGTTTGATGCAAGCAATTACTCATGGAAGCAACACATACAGCGGAAACAGGTATGCTAGATTAAAGCTCCAAGGAACCGCTAGAACATCTACCAGAACGGCTGGAAGATCTCTTGACCTTGAACCGTACTTTGAAAGATTGGCGTTTTGACGAGACACCATCAGATCCAACAACAATCATTGTGAAAACCTTTGGGTGGAGAACCCACTCTCCAGGATGAAAAGTCTGCCTGCTCAGAAAATCTGCCTCCCTGTTGTCCACCCCTGGTATGTGGATGGCAGAGCAATTGTGAGACTCCGCCCACTGGAGAATGCGAGTCACCTCCTTCATTGCCAAGGAACTATGAAACTGCTGCGCATACGATCCCCCTTGATTATGTTCAGGTAGAGTTCGGGAACGGCGGCGCCTTGGGGCCCCGGCGCTTACTGCCCGTTTCCCTGGGATTCCAGAGTGACTTAATGGTTGGGGATTTGCAATCTAAACTGCGGAGCAGTGAAACAGTAACTCAGATTTGGCACGTTCTCCTTCTCATTTACCTACCATTTCCTTTGTTGTCCCAGACTTCCGGTGTCCTCGGGACGGTGAAGACCCTGGAAGGTGGTTATGTTCTGCATCCAAGATATTTCTGGCTGTCGGCTCGGTGTAAACTACCACCCAATTCAACAGCCCAGCTGCCACCACCGCTATGTGCATTTACTGAATCTGCAGTGGGATCCTGGAGGCATACCTTTCACAGATACCCTGAGGGATTGACAGCCTCCCAAGAGTTCAGACTGTGGCTATGGAATGGGTCCTCACCTGCAAGAGTCTCACAAGGACTTTTGTATGATATATGTGGGACTGTTGTTATTGGTGAAATGAACGGTGGCAACTGAGACTGTTCAGAACACTTACTGTATGTTCTAAAGCTGTTATGTTGGTTAGTGTATTGTTTTTTATACAGGTAGTATTTAATCTATTTAGCTACAGCCCAGATCCCTCTCAATTATTTTTGTATACCAATTGAAAGTGGAGACAAGACTAAGATGTTAATGTTACTTTAGTAAGGCTCCTATACTATATAAACATTTCTTTACTTTGTTATATTTACAGTCACCTCTCCTAGTACATAATCTATATAGGTTTTGTAGTTGCTTACCATGTATTAAATCAGTATCTGCCCTATTAATTCTTAAAGACATACTGCTTTATCCGTATAATAATTACTAATTCTGGAATCTAGTTTACAACTCTACACTATGTGGTGTTCTCTATTGTTCTAGTATACATTAATATAGGAACATATATATAGGAGACTACTATATGATATCCATTGTTCCTATCTACACAATATTACATGTAGTTGTAATTACCTTGACTGATCCCCCAAATCTTGCATTCTCAACAGTCTCAACAACTAAACTATTCAACCACTCATAGCATCATCTATACCAGCGATTCAGGCTAATCAAGCAATTTATCATGGCATCTAACATATTGGTAGCTATTAATTAGATCTACTTCTTCGCTACATTTAGCCTCTCACCTTACTCTATTGAGACAGGGAACAATATCTTATATTCCCCATGCTACACTGTTTGATGGCAATGAGATAAGTCTGACTGAAATTGTCCACAGAAACGAGTGTTGCAGCCAATTTTGGTGAGCTAGTGTTGTCTATACTACTCATTTTATATACTAGTCCGGATAGATGGCTTTTACAATATGAGGCTAAATGTTGGAATGTTTACCACTTACATGCATACCTCAGATAATGTCTACTCATGATATATTTCTGTTAGTTGAGCTTATTTGAGATAATTTAGTAAATTAACTTATAGGTTACTACATGACCTATGTAGTATTTATGTTCACTAGGTAAAGAGAGAACATACAAAGTCTGTGAGGTTTGTGTAGCTTTTATTGTGGTAGTTCCCTAATAACTGAAATAGCCACCTGCTGCTGGGTACAGGGCCTATACCCAGTCGGCAGGGTTGGTTCAAGAAAGAAGAAAATAATTTTCTTTTTTATATTTACAGTTACAAATGTATTCTCTATATAACAATAGCACAGACCTATTGTATTTCACTTTCACAGATGTTGATGTATACTCCAGAGTCTTTTTTGTTGTTGTTGGTATAGTCAACCTCACTTTTACCTTGAAATAATATAAACTACATTTTAATATATTATACCAGCTCAGAAACAGTCTCAAAATGTATTTAGAGGTCTTTCTACTCTGATTATCACCCATTAATCTCCAGTAGTACTCCTTCTGCTAATAGGCATTATAAAAGCTTGCTCCTATCTTTCTTTATACTGTTCAATGACTGGTCTCCTACCCCCCCTCCCCATATGTTACACTCTGGCATATGTGAGTATTGCTTGTGCGGTTTCCCTTGCAAAATACAGCATATACAATCATATTTTATTATATACGTTATATTTGACTTTTTACTAGTTTTATATATGCTCCCTCAATTTAAGTCAATATTTCTTTGCGCTACAGGTTTTATAATCATTGTATTGTCTGTACTGTAACAAAGGGAAGAATGGTTGATTCAGATATTACATTCTAATATATATGTTTTCAGTACATTTAAAAGCAAGAAAAATGTGATAATTTGAGGTTTAGTTTATTTTATGCATACTTGAATCTCTGCGTGATGATATCGATATGATTTTATATTTGGAACATTATGCCTGTTTTGATTTTTTCTTTTCTGTAGTCACACATCTTTGAAATATCGCATGGATTTTGTATTTAACCTCAATAAAAATTCTTTAAATAAAAAAAAAATCTTCAGACACCATCTTCGCCATCCTCCCGTGATCAAGGCAAAGAGGATGACTTTGGGTTACGGGTAAGAAAAGTGATACTTAACAGCTCTGCTGGGGTGCCCTTTGCCTCATCCTGCTGGCCAGGAGTGAATATCCCACTAGTCACTAGAAAGTTTTGTGGACTCTCCATGCCATAGGAAAGAAATAAATAGCTTATTTTAGCGCAATCCTCATTTGGTTAAATTGTTCATTACTTCATTAATAGCCAAACAAGATGCGGAAGAGAGGTAGACAGGGAATGAGAAAGAGGAAGAAGAGGAGAAAGAGAGGAGAGAGAAAGAGAGAAGAGAGAAAGAGAGAAAGTGTGAGAAAAGAGGGAGAAAGACAGAAGAAGAGAGGAGAGAATAAGAAAGATAAAGGAGAAAGGAGGGAAAGAGAAAATGAGAAACTGAAGTAAAGAGTGAAGGTGTAGGAAGAGGGAGAAAGATAAAGGAGAAAGTGAAGGTGGAGAAAGATAAAGGAGAATGTGAATGTGAAGGAAGAGGGAGAAAGATAAAGGAGAAAGTGAAGGTGAAGGAAGAGGGAGAAAGATAAAGGAGAAAGTGAAGGTGAAGGAAGAGGGAGAAAGATAAAGGAGAAAGTGAAGGTGGAGAAAGATAAAGGAGAAAGTGAAGGTGAAGGAAGAGGGAGAAAGATAAAGGAGAAAGTGAAGGTGAAGGAAGAGGGAGAAAGATAAAGGAGATAAAAGAGAAAGTGAAGGTGGAGAAAGATAAAGGAGAATGTGAAGGTGAAGGAAGAGGGAGAAAGATAAAGGAGAAAGTGAAGGGGAGAAAGATAAAGCAGAAAGTGAAGGTGAAGGAAGAGGGAGAAAGATAAAGGAGAAAGTGAAGGGGAGAAAGATAAAGGAGAAAGTGAAGGTGAAGGAAGAGGGAGAAAGATAAAGGAGAAAGTGAAGGTGGAGAAAGATAAAGAAGAAAGTGAAGGAAGAGGGAGAAAGATAAAGAAGGAGAAAGAGAAATACAGGAGAGGATGAGATAAAAAGAGGGGGAGATAGAATGAGAGAGAATGGAGAGATATAATAGAAAAAGAAAGAGACAGAGGAGAGAGAGAGGAGAGATAGAGAAGGAAGTAGAGAAAGTTTTACTGCTGTCCACATGAAATAGTGATTATAAGCAAACAAGGCCAGGTGGCTGAAATTGGTAATATTAATTATAGTTTAGATGCAGCCACCACTCATGATGCAGATGCCTTACCTTGACTGCCCAGATTGACTGCTCTAAGGGGTGGAAGAGTTTGAAGCAGAATCCGTCCTTCTTAGATGGTCTTTCAATGATCTCACAAGCATTTAAGAGCACAGTCCCAACCCATTGGCCATTTTTGTTTGTTTTGTAGATTAACAGCACTCCAGGTTTTAACACACACCAAAGCTTTGTCCAGCTCTTCAACGTTCCACGAATCTACATAAAATGTGCAACACTAATGACATGGAAAATAATATTTCAACATAGGTAAAAAGCTATCTATTTAAAAGCATTCAAATAAGAATGACAACTCACAGTTTCGCAATGTTCTGAAAGAAGACTGATTATTAAAAACTGAAATAGGTGCTTATCAGTATCATTTCATTTGTAAAGCTTAAAAAGCATAAAAGTCTGCATCTCCCATATTGCACTTTTATTTACGTAAATAAAGTCAGTTGGAAAAAAAAAAATTTTTTTTTGAATGAAAGTATTTTTGTAATACATGTGTATTAGCAATATGCTATTAGTAAAAGCAATTGCATATGTATATCTCCTGCGTACCCTCATTCAAAAAGCTTTAACTAGAAGCATTTTTCCTAATACAGACATAGTGCAGAAATTCGTCTATTTAAAATTGAAATGCACTAGTGCACACTTTAATTTTGACTATTATTTCCCTTTAAAGCTGAGTCGGAACATTTTCTTATTGCACTAGTTCTTGCTAATAACTATGTATTTAACACTCACAAAGGGGTTAAAGGGACAATGTACTGTAAAAAAAATCTCATTTAATGTGTTCACAATAGTCCATTTTACCTGCTGGGGTGTATTAAGTTGGTTAGAAATAGTGTTGTTACCTTTATATCGTTATGTTAAACACCTGGTTTTGCTTGTTGAAATTACCACCTACACTAAAAATGTAAATGTTATAGAAAAGTTTTGTAAACAAGAGGTGACTGCAGAAATCAACCTCCCAGTGGAGGGTGGGAGAGATAGTCCAGCTCACTTGAAAGGGTTTCCCGCAGCAGCTTTGAATAGAATCAACTCTTAACAGCTTGGCTGAGTGAATTGTCATATTAAAAGAGGCAACACACTACTGATTCTGCGCTGAACACAATCAGTAACTACCACTTTGACATATATTATATAATGCCCCTGTTTGGCTCAGTGGTCATGTTCAACTCTTGACCAGTAGTGTACCGCCAGTCCAGAGCTGACTTAGAGGGATACTAAATCCAAATTTTTCCTTTCATGATTCAGATAGAGCATGCAATTTTAAGCAACTTTCTAATTTACTCCTATTGTCAATCTTTCTTCGCTCTCTTGCTATCTTTATTTAAAAAGCAGGAATGTGATGCATAGGAGCCGGCCCATTTTTGGTTGAGAACCTGGGTTATGCTTGCTTATTGGTAGGTAAATGTAAGCCTGCAATAAGTAAGCACTATCCATGGTGCTGAACCTAAAATGGGCTGGCTGCTAAGATTTACATTCCTGCTTTTAAAATAAAGATAGCTAGAGAACAAAGAAAAATTGATAATAGGAGTAAATTAGAAAGTTGCTTAAAATTTCATGCTCTATCTGAATCATCAAAGAAAAAAAATGTGGGTTCAGTGTCCCTTTAAACTAGGCAAACAATGTTGTAAATATGAAAATGCTCTGATGCATTGCTTCTCAATTCAAGTCCTAAGGGATATCTAACAGGCCAGATATTCATTATATTTCTGAACTAGAGCACAGGCAGAATAATCAGCTGGTCAGTAACCATGGTAATTACCTCCCCTCAACCCAGGTAATCTTAGAAACCTGGGCTGGTCCTGAATTTAGCATTTTCTTATTATATCTATATCTGCACGTTAAATATTAATTTTATAGTTCATAAGCACACAGAGGCATACATACAAACAATAAGCTGGAAAAATATCACTATACTTTACCAGTCAGGGTAAAAAAGTCGCTATTCAGTCAGGAGTGCCTACTTAAAGGGACACTGAACCCAAATTTTTTCTTTCGTGATTCATATAGAGCATGCAATTTTAAGCAACTTTCTAATTTACTCCTATTATCATTTTTTCTTCGTTCACTTGCTAGCTTTATTTGAAAAATAAGGCATCTAAGCTTCTTTTTTGGTTCAGACCTCTGGGCAGCACTTTTTTATTGGTGGATGGATTTATCCACCAATCAGCAAGAATAACCCAAGTTATTCACCAAAAATGGGCTGGCATCTAAACTTACATTCTTGCATTTCAAATAAAGATACCAAGAGAATGAAGAAAATTTGATAATAGGAGTAAATTAGAAAGTTGCTTAAAATTGCATGCTCTACCAGAATCAAGAAAGAAAAAAAATTGGGTTCAGTGTCCCTTTAATAATAAATATATGATACAGCCTAAATTTTTACTTGCTCACTACAATTTCTTAATAAAGTTCTTACAATTTGACATGGCATTCCAACTTATTCACAACATAAAAAGCTCTCATTCCCATTCTAAGGCCTCCGGGGGTTACTTATTCGTGATGGAAACTCACCTTAAGCCAATCGGCCATAACAATAACAGAGGGGTCTGTGATTGTACTGAGCAGTTCTTTTGTGGCTCGCTTCTTTTCTTCCCTATAGTTCTTCTTCTGAACCTAACATGGGTTTACAAATAGGGAACCAATTTAATCAAAACAAGCTTTATACAGCACAAACATAAGTATAAAAGCTAGTTGCATATCCTGATTTACAACATGCTGAAAAGATCTTTAATGCCAAGCAGATCACTAGAATTGAAGTGGACACTATTGTAGTAATTTAAATGTGAAAATTTGGGGTTTTCCGCTGAACCCTAAGATGCTAGAGTACATTCTGCAGAATGCAACATTCTACACAGTGATTGCTTGATTAATATAGCAACTCATTTTAAAATCTATAACTATCTGACTACTGCAAATGGATTAGGTAAACATATGTGAGGGTTATCAAGAGGTATGTACTATGCTTTAAAACATTTATAGTTTATACAGATTTACTGCAATGAAGATATATATGTATCTATATATGCAATATGACTAATGCCCCTTTAAGGTTTGTAAATGTGTCTAGCAATTTACCTTAAGAGACTCCTTTTTTGTAAGTTTGCTTGAGGCAGATGCAATATCCTTTTCAGAACCATTGTATAATTTGGACTCAGACTATAAATAATAACAAAAATTAAGAATAAAAAAGTAACCAGAGAAAGGCAAAAAGTCAAAGGTGTTATCATTATGAAAACTTCAGACAAACTGATGCCAGTACCCTACCAATTGTGCGACAAGTACCATTAAACAGACAATGCAAGTACAATAATTGTTATCAATCTAAATCTACACATACTTACATATGAGCTTTGTTATATAATATTTACTTCAACATGTTTTATGCTTGTTCTAGAAATGTAACATCCCAATGAGTCATATAAATGTAACCCATACAGTTCAATATAGAACATATCACTTGTCACTTCAATGAAAGGGACAGTCTAGTCCAAATGAAACTTTCACGATTCAGATACGGCAAGTCATTTTAAACAACTTTCAATTTACTTTTATGATCAGATTTGCTTTGTTCTCTTGGTATTCTTATTTGCAAGCTAAACCTAGGTTGGCTCATATGCTATTTTCTAAGCACCTGAAGGCCACCTCTTATCTTAATGCATTTGACAGTTTTTCACAGCTGGAGGGTGTTAGTTAATGTGTGCCATATAGATAACATTGTGCTCACGCATGTGGAGTTACTTATGAGAGGGCACTGATTGGCTAAAATGCAAATCTTTAAAAAGAGCTGAAATAAAGGGCAGTCTGCAGAGACTTAGATACAAGGTAATCACAGAGGTAAAAAAGTATATTAATATAACCGTGTTGGTTATGCAAAACTGGGGAATGGATAATAAAGGGATTATCTATCTTTTTAAACAATCAAAATTCTGAAGTAGACTGTCCCTTTAACTTAATGTATATTAAAGGACCAGTAAATACATCAGATTTGCACAATTAACAAATGCATGATAACAAGACAATGCAATAGCACATAGTCTGAACTTCAAATGAGCCTGTAGGGGCAGGCTGGTATTCACAGCAAACCAGCTGGCTGGACCGGCTAACCAGGATACCCAAGGTAGAGGACTCTATGTCTTAACGGACTGTGTATACTGGATCCAGCAATATGGGAACAGGAGCTAGGTGCAAACACAGGCACACCACTGTGTGAATCTGAAGGAGTACACAGGTAAATAGGCAATCTGTGCAGGGTACTCACATTCTGTGGCGGCACTCAGTTGTGCCAGTAGAGGCAGGCTGGCTTTCTCAGCAACCCAGCTAGCTGTGTAGGGTATGAAGCAGGATACTAGGCAGCAGTCAGGATTGGCAGGTAGCTCAGAAATGAACAATTGCAATGAGGATATATGATTAAAAAAAGGGATTTTAATAAAAATTAAAAACAATAAAATACATATATTCCTCATGCACAGTAAGTAAGTGGCATGCAACGCGTTTCTCGGTGTCAACCGTTTCCTCAGGCATGTGTTCTAACTCTACATAAACATCTTATAAAGACCTGAGCTACCTGTACTGCCCCACCCTTCATGACAAAAGAAACCAATCACAAAGGCCCTTTGTTTAATTGCCCATTAGTTGATACACCTGCACACTTCTCATACCATACCCTGATAGGCTTGCAGGGTTTGTACGTGTGTTATGTTAAATGGGAGAGGAAAATAAACTAAATGTCTTTTTTCAAAAAAAAAGACATTGGAGTGCCTTTCCACATTGTGAGTACCCTGCACATGTCTTATATTTGTCGCTGGCTTCTTCAGATTCACACATACGGCGCCTCTTTCCTGTGTTTGATTCTAGATTTATAACCTTTGGAGGGTGAAGATCGAGTGCTGCCTTCAGTTCCATAGAAGACAGATACCTATACCAGATCGGGTTATCCTGGACTTTGTATATTTGTCTTTCATCCTGATCTAGGACTGGGTATAATATTGTGAATACACACACTTATATTGTATCTATGCTATATTAGTACTTTGTTGATTTTTGGTCTGAAACATCCACATATGGTCACGTAGGCCTACATATATATTGTACACCGTTCTTAGTAGCGCCCCCTATTGGGTTATTCCCTTTGTTCTGAACTTCAAATGAGAAGTAGATTTTTTTTTTTTCAGACAATTTTTAAAATTATGTCTATTTCCACTCCCACTGCATCATGTGACAACCATCAGCCAATCACAAATGCATATATGTATATACTGTGACTTCTTGCACATGCTCAGTAGGAGCTGGTGACTCAAAAAGTGTAAATATAAAAAGACTGTGCACAAGTGATGGTAAATGCAACAAGCCTGTCTAACATCAATCGATGCAACTATATAAATAACTGTGATTCATTCATAAAAACGTTCAACAATCCAGTTTACTATTGTATTGTAAATCAACCTGCTCAGTATATATTGTGTGCTCCGGCAGCCCCGCCACTAAGTGCAATACCCCCCCCCCCATGACGTTATCGCTGTTGTCCAATGAGATTTGAGGCATTTTGGCATGTTTGCATTTAGAAAGAAAACAAACAGTTCTTTTGCCTATGCTTTCAATACGTCATGGATCTTCTCAACCTTCCAGAGCTCAATTATAACAGCATCCAAATACAATTGAGCTGGCTTTTGAACTTTGCGCACGTCATAGCAAGCACGTCAGCAGAGCGTCAGGCATACGCAGAGATCAGGTGGGAACACTCTCTAATGCGCTGTGCACAAACCAGGAACAACAAGGAGGCGGAGTGAACGGATGCCATGATACAATAGTAAGAATCATATCATATAAATACCTAAGTGACTTTTTTTTAAATAAAGTTAGTGACTCCACTAGTTATCAGCTCTATTATTAGAATCATGCTTCTACAACTATATATATTACCGTTACTTTAATGGAAGAAAATTGGAAAGTTGTTTAAAATTGCATGTTCTATCTGAATCACGAAAGTTTAATTTTGACTTGAGTGTCCCTTTAATGAAGCAATCAAATTCCCAAAACATATTAAAGTTAACCTAACCATTACCATATGATACTGTGTTATTCTCTCCATATAATACTGTGTTATTGATTGTATACCAAGTAAATACATAGATAAAGACATCAGGTTGTTTTTTTAACCGTATTCACAACTGATTATACATTGTAATGGTCATTTTTCTCAACTAAAGTCATGTGACATACATCAATGTCTCATCAGCATGTTCATTTTTCTGTGAATATACAAAAAAATAGACATTATGGGATTATGTTTTTTTTTTTTTTTTTTTAAAGGTTTATGGAACATTTTCAATAAAAAATAAATAGAATTTATATACAGGTATTTATTTTATTCTAAATGTACACCTGTTACATGCCCCTTGTGCCAATCTCTAGACAAATAGGGAAGCTTACTTGTAAGTACCCTACCCTTTATGTGCTTTACTGTTAATCTGGGATCTGTTAAAGATGATGCCAAATAGTGCAATTCATAATTCAATTACAATGCCCATGTTGGTTTTGTGGTAGTATTAGGTCTATTTTGTGTATCTCACAGCAAAAATGAAACACGTTAGATAATATAAGTAAACTGGGATGCAGTTTAAAATTGGATGCTCTATTTGAAGCATAAAAGCTTAAAGGGATATGAAGCCAAACATTTTCTTTTATGGTTCAGATAGAGCAAACCATTTAAAAAAGTTTCCAATGTAGTTCTATTATCAAATTAGCTTCATTCCCTTGATAGTCTTTGTTGAAGAGATACCTAGGTAGGCATCTGGAGCACTACATGGCCAGGAAATAGTGCTGACATACAGTGCTCTTGCAAATGGATAATATTCTTGCAAACTGCTGTCATATTGTGTTCCAGAAATGGGCCGGCTCCTAAGCAAACGTCCCTGCTTTCAACAAGAGATACCAAGAGAATGAAAAAAATTTGATAGAAGTAAATTAGAAAGCTGTGTAAAATTGCACGCTCTAGCTCAATCGTGAATGAAACATTTTGGGTTTCTATCCCTTTAACACATTACTATATAGCAGAAATTTGTGTAATTAAGTAAATAAGACTTACTTTGCTTTTGGACATGGAGTTGGAAGAATCTTCTTTGCTCGGTAAGGCTTCATCCTTCCCTCTCTCGAACCCTACAATGAAAGGCAGATAGGTTCATATCCTTGGCTAAATAGACAGTTCATGAAGAGCTACTGTCACTCTTTAAACGAAAATAGTAATAAAGCAGGATAGCATGAAATCATTAAAGTTAATGCAAAGAAGTGCTGCATCAAAGGGACAGTCTACTGGATTTTATTATTGTTTAAAAAGATAGATAACGCCTTTACTACCCATTCCCCAGCTTTGCACAACCAACATTGTTATATTAATATACTTTATAACTGTAAACATGGCATATTTCTAAGCCCCTGCAGGCAGCCCTTATAGAAGTACTTTATTTATTTATTTTAGCTTTCTACAATCTTGCACTGCAGCCAGGCATTGCTAGTTCATGCGTGCTATTTAGATAATATTGTGCTCACTCCCATGGAAAATGATAGTGGGTTCACAAGAAACAGTACTAATTGGCTAAAATGCAAGACTGTACAAAGCGAAAAAAAACAACAAAAAACCAAAACACTGAGATAAGGGTGCAGTCTGCAGAAGCTTAGATATAGGTAATCACAGAGGCAAAACGTATATTAATATAACTGTGTTGGTTATGCAAAACTGGGGAATGGATAATAAAGGCATTATCTTTTTAAACGATAACAATTTTCAAGTAGACTGTCCCTTTAACTTGCATTTTATAGATCTGCATATTTTGAAAGTAAATAATTTTTTTTGCAGCAGTTAAAGGGACAGTGCAGTCAAAATTAAACTTTCATGAATCAATTCAATTTTAAACAACTTTCCAAATTACTTTTAACATCAAATTTACTTTGTTCTATTTGTATTTTTTGTTGAAAGCTAAACCTAGGTAGGTTCATATGCTAATTTCTAAGTCATTGAAGGCCATCTCTCATCTCGGTGCATTTTGACAGTTTTTCACAGTTAGATAGCCCTACTGTGTGTGCCATATAGATAACATTGTGCTCACTCCCATAGAGTTATTTATGAGTAAGCACTGATTGGCTAAAATGCAAGTCTGCCAAAAGCACTGAAGTTTAGATACAAGGTAATCACAAAGGTAAAAAGTATAGTAATATAACCGTGTTGGCTATGCAAAACTGGGGAATGGGTATTAAAGAGATTATCTTTTTAAACAATAACATTTCTTGAATAGACTGTCCCTTTAATTAAACTATAACAAATTAAAGGGAACTAAAAGTGCAAAAAAAGTGCTCATGTGTCAGTATGCAAGCAATAGTGCCGTAATACAATGCTCTGTGTGTTTAACTGCTATGGGTTAAACACACAGTTAAAATTAGCCCCGGATCAACAATGCAAATTTGGGAGCTAGCCGACCACATCTGAGTCAATTGTAAGAGACATTTCTGTATAGCACTAATCACCCACCAGCAGTGCATTGCTACCTCTGAGCCTACCTAAGTATGATTTTCAACAAATGATACCAAAAGAATGAAGTATATGTGATTTTAGAAGTAAAATGAAAAATCTCTTAAAATTCAACGCTCCATCTGAATCATGAAAGTTTTTTTTTTACTCCCATGTCCCTTTAACCTGGCCTACAATAGTGGTGTGTAGAGGAGATGGACCGGCTACTTCAGAAGCATCTACTTGTATACAAAAATGCACAATATTTATTAGTAGATTGAGAAGAAGGGATGCATTACCTTTAACATCTTTCTAAATTATTATTCTGAAATCCGATGTGGAAAGGTAAAGCCCCTGAGTATTCTTTATAAAACAGTACTGCACTAGTAGAATGAGAAACCTAACAATCTCTTGATCTATAGCTTCCGGCATGGCTGAAAGGTTTTTAGCACACGCTTCAGAATAGAAATAGACTATTTATTTATCACAATAACTTTATTTCTGCAATGGCTACAGGATTTTGGGAATTTAGAATCCTACAATATTAGATCTGTTATATTAGGTACAAAATGAATGACCTGGAGAGAAACTCAAATTAAACGTTTAAATAAAAAGTCTATACTACCCCAGCAATGTTATCTAAACGGGTTAAGAAGCAATTGTATTCCCGTTCTAGATGCAACTACTCCAAGGGCACCATAGTACATTCTTAGTGAGTTGTCCGAAAATTAAACGATTATGCTACAGAGTTAATGATTGGCTATCAAAAGCATTGCAAAATAAGATTAGGAGTATTATCCTGAAAATTTAAAGTCTTCTTGGCTGATAAAAAATTTTGATACGGGCAATACCACTCTGGTTAATACGGCAATACTGTGCGGCAGAAATCTGATTTTTTTTAAATGGAAATCCTTTAAAGCCCTCAGTATTTCAGAATGTTTTATCAGCTTATTGTGGCACAATGACACATTTGTTACATCTGAACAACGTATAAAACTCTTTTTTACTAAATGGTCCAGCGTAATTATATCTGCCCCCTGTAATACCCAAGTACAACTGATCTCTCCCTTTAACATTTCTATTTCTGAATATCTAAGATCAGCAATACAAAAACAGAATTTATGTTTACCTGATAAATTACTTTCTCCAACGGTGTGTCCGGTCCACGGCGTCATCCTTACTTGTGGGATATTCTCTTCCCCAACAGGAAATGGCAAAGAGCCCAGCAAAGCTGGTCACATGATCCCTCCTAGGCTCCGCCTACCCCAGTCATTCGACCGACGTTAAGGAGGAATATTTGCATAGGAGAAACCATATGATACCGTGGTGACTGTAGTTAAAGAAAATAAATTATCAGACCTGATTAAAAAACCAGGGCGGGCCGTGGACCGGACACACCGTTGGAGAAAGTAATTTATCAGGTAAACATAAATTCTGTTTTCTCCAACATAGGTGTGTCCGGTCCACGGCGTCATCCTTACTTGTGGGAACCAATACCAAAGCTTTAGGACACGGATGAAGGGAGGGAGCAAATCAGGTCACCTAAATGGAAGGCACCACGGCTTGCAAAACCTTTCTCCCAAAAATAGCCTCAGAAGAAGCAAAAGTATCAAACTTGTAAAATTTGGTAAAAGTGTGCAGTGAAGACCAAGTCGCTGCCCTACATATCTGATCAACAGAAGCCTCGTTCTTGAAGGCCCATGTGGAAGCCACAGCCCTAGTGGAATGAGCTGTGATTCTTTCAGGAGGCTGCCGTCCGGCAGTCACATAAGCCAATCTGATGATGCTTTTAATCCAAAAAGAGAGAGAGGTAGAAGTTGCTTTTTGACCTCTCCTTTTACCAGAATAAACAACAAACAAGGAAGATGTTTGTCTAAAATCCTTTGTAGCATCTAAATAGAATTTTAGAGCGCGAACAACATCCAAATTGTGCAACAAACGTTCCTTCTTCGAAACTGGTTTCGGACACAAAGAAGGTACGACTATCTCCTGGTTAATGTTTTTGTTAGAAACAACTTTTGGAAGAAAACCAGGTTTAGTACGTAAAACCACCTTATCTGCATGGAACACCAGATAAGGAGGAGAACACTGCAGAGCAGATAATTCTGAAACTCTTCTAGCAGAAGAAATTGCAACCAAAAACAAAACTTTCCAAGATAATAACTTAATATCAACGGAATGTAAGGGTTCAAACGGAACCCCCTGAAGAACTGAAAGAACTAAGTTGAGACTCCAAGGAGGAGTCAAAGGTTTGTAAACAGGCTTGATTCTAACCAGAGCCTGAACAAAGGCTTGAACATCTGGCACAGCTGCCAGCTTTTTGTGAAGTAACACAGACAAGGCAGAAATCTGTCCCTTCAAGGAACTTGCAGATAATCCTTTCTCCAATCCTTCTTGAAGAAAGGATAGAATCTTAGGAATCTTAACCTTGTCCCAAGGGAATCCTTTAGATTCACACCAACAGATATATTTTTTCCATATTTTGTGGTAAATTTTTCTAGTTACAGGCTTTCTGGCCTGAACAAGAGTATCAATAACAGAATCTGAGAACCCTCGTTTTGATAAGATCAAGCGTTCAATCTCCAAGCAGTCAGCTGGAGTGAGATCAGATTCGGATGTTCGAACGGACCTTGAACAAGAAGGTCTCGTCTCAAAGGTAGCTTCCATGGTGGAGCCGATGACATATTCACCAGATCTGCATACCAAGTCCTGCGTGGCCACGCAGGAGCTATCAAGATCACCGACGCCCTCTCTTGATTGATCCTGGCTACCAGCCTGGGGATGAGAGGAAACGGCGGGAATACATAAGCTAGTTTGAAGGTCCAAGGTGCTACTAGTGCATCTACTAGAGTCGCCTTGGGATCCCTGGATCTGGACCCGTAGCAAGGAACCTTGAAGTTCTGACGAGAGGCCATCAGATCCATGTCTGGAATGCCCCACAGTTGAGTAATTTGGGCAAAGATTTCCGGATGGAGTTCCCACTCCCCTGGATGTAATGTCTGACGACTCAGAAAATCCGCTTCCCAATTTTCCACTCCTGGGATGTGGATTGCAGATAGGTGGCAGGAGTGAGTCTCCGCCCATTGAATGATTTTGGTCACTTCTTCCATCGCCAGGGAACTCCTTGTTCCCCCCTGATGGTTGATGTACGCAACAGTCGTCATGTTGTCTGATTGAAACCGTATGAACTTGGCCTTTGCTAGCTGAGGCCAAGCCTTGAGAGCATTGAATATCGCTCTCAGTTCCAGAATATTTATCGGTAGAAGAGATTCTTCCCGAGACCAAAGACCCTGAGCTTTCAGGGGTCCCCAGACCGCGCCCCAGCCCATCAGACTGGCGTCGGTCGTGACAATGACCCACTCTGGTCTGCGGAAGGTCATCCCTTGTGACAGGTTGTCCAGGGACAGCCACCAACGGAGTGAGTCTCTGGTCCTCTGATTTACTTGTATCTTCGGAGACAAGTCTGTATAGTCCCCATTCCACTGACTGAGCATGCACAGTTGTAATGGTCTTAGATGAATGCGCGCAAAAGGAACTATGTCCATTGCCGCTACCATCAAACCTATTACTTCCATGCACTGCGCTATGGAAGGAAGAGGAACGGAATGAAGTGTTTGACAAGAGTTTAGAAGTTTTGTCTTTCTGGCCTCTGTCAGAAAAATCCTCATTTCTAAGGAGTCTATTATTGTTCCCAAGAAGGGAACCCTTGTCGACGGAGATAGAGAACTTTTTTCCACGTTCACTTTCCATCCGTGAGATCTGAGAAAGGCCAGGACTATGTCCGTGTGAGCCTTTGCTTGAGGAAGGGACGACGCTTGAATCAGAATGTCGTCCAAGTAAGGAACTACTGCAATGCCCCTTGGTCTTAGTACCGCTAGAAGGGACCCTAGTACCTTTGTGAAAATCCTTGGAGCAGTGGCTAATCCGAAAGGAAGCGCCACGAACTGGTAATGCTTGTCCAGGAATGCGAACCTTAGGAACCGATGATGTTCCTTGTGGATAGGAATATGTAGATACGCATCCTTTAAATCCACCGTGGTCATGAATTGACCTTCCTGGATGGAAGGAAGAATTGTTCGAATGGTTTCCATTTTGAACGATGGAACCTTGAGAAACTTGTTTAAGATCTTGAGATCTAAGATTGGTCTGAACGTTCCCTCTTTTTTGGGAACTATGAACAGATTGGAGTAGAACCCCATCCCTTGTTCTCCTAATGGAACAGGATGAATCACTCCCATTTTTAACAGGTCTTCTACACAATGTAAGAATGCCTGTCTCTTTATATGGTCTGAAGACAATTGAGACCTGTGGAACCTCCCCCTTGGGGGAAGCCCCTTGAATTCCAGAAGATAACCTTGGGAGACTATTTCTAGTGCCCAAGGATCCAGAACATCTCTTGCCCAAGCCTGAGCAAAGAGAGAGAGTCTGCCCCCCACCAGATCCGGTCCCGGATCGGGGGCCAACATTTCATGCTGTCTTGGTAGCAGTGGCAGGTTTCTTGGCCTGCTTTCCCTTGTTCCAGCCTTGCATTGGTCTCCAGGCTGGCTTGGCTTGAGAAGTATTACCCTCTTGCTTAGAGGACGTAGCACTTGGGGCTGGTCCGTTTCTACGAAAGGGACGAAAATTAGGTTTATTTTTGGCCTTGAAAGACCTATCCTGAGGAAGGGCGTGGCCCTTACCCCCAGTGATATCAGAGATAATCTCTTTCAAGTCAGGGCCAAACAGCGTTTTCCCCTTGAAAGGAATGTTAAGTAGTTTGTTCTTGGAAGACGCATCCACTGACCAAGATTTCAACCAAAGCGCTCTGCGCGCCACAATAGCAAACCCAGAATTTTTCGCCGCTAACCTAGCCAATTGCAAAGTGGCGTCTAGGGTGAAAGAATTGGCCAATTTGAGAGCACGGATTCTGTCCATAATCTCCTCATAAGGAGGAGAATCACTATCGATCGCCTTTACTAGCTCATCGAACCAGAAACACGCGGCTGTAGTGACAGGGACAATGCATGAAATTGGTTGTAGAAGGTAACCTTGCTGAACAAACATCTTTTTAAGCAAACCTTCTAATTTTTTATCCATAGGATCTTTGAAAGCACAACTATCTTCTATGGGTATAGTGGTGCGTTTGTTTAAAGTAGAAACCGCTCCCTCGACCTTGGGGACTGTCTGCCATAAGTCCTTTCTGGGGTCGACCATAGGAAACAATTTTTTAAATATGGGGGGGAGGGACGAAAGGTATACCGGGCCTTTCCCATTCTTTATTTACAATGTCCGCCACCCGCTTGGGTATAGGAAAAGCTTCTGGGAGCCCCGGGACCTCTAGGAACTTGTCCATTTTACATAGTTTCTCTGGGATGATCAAATTCTCACAATCATCCAGAGTGGATAATACCTCCTTAAGCAGAGCGCGGAGATGTTCCAACTTAAATTTAAATGTAATCACATCGGGTTCAGCTTGTTGAGAAATTTTCCCTGAATCTGAAATTTCTCCCTCAGACAAAACCTCCCTGGCCCCCTCAGACTGGTGTAGGGGCATTTCAGAACCATTATCATCAGCGTCCCCATGCTCTTCAGTATCTAAAACAGAGCAGTCGCGCTTGCGCTGATAAGTGGGCATTTTGGCTAAAATGTTTTTGATAGAATTATCCATTACAGACGTTAATTGTTGCATAGTAAGGAGTATTGGCGCGCTAGATGTACTAGGGGTCTCCTGAGTGGGCAAGACTGGTGTAGACGAAGGAGGGAATGATGCAGTACCATGCTTACTCCCCTCACTTGAGGAATCATCTTGGGCATCATTTTCAGTGTCACATAAATCACATCTATTTAAATGAGAAGGAACCTTGGCTTCCCCACATTCAGAACACAGTCTATCTGGTAGTTCAGACATGTTAAACAGGCATAAACTTGATAACAAAGTACAAAAAACGTGTTAAAATAAAACCGTTACTGTCACTTTAAATTTTAAACTGAACACACTTTATTACTGCAATTGCGAAAAAGTATGAAGGAATTGTTCAAAATTCACCAAAATTTCACCACAGTGTCTTAAAGCCTTAAAAGTATTGCACACCAAATTTGGAAGCTTTAACCCTTAAAATAACGGAACCGGAGCCGTTTTTATCTTTAACCCCTTTACAGTCCCTGGTATCTGCTTTGCTGAGACCCAACCAAGCCCAAAGGGGAATACGATACCAAATGACGCCTTCAGAAAGTCTTTTCTATGTATCAGAGCTCCTCACACATGCGACTGCATGTCATGCTTCTCAAAAACAAGTGCGCAATACCGGCGCGAAAATGAGGCTCTGCCTATGATTAGGGAAAACCCCTAGAGAATAAGGTGTCTAACACAGTGCCTGCCGATATTATTTTACAAAAATACCCAGATTAAATGATTCCTCAAGGCTAAATATGTGTATATATGAATCGATTTAGCCCAGAAAATGTCTACAGTCTTAATAAGCCCTTGTGAAGCCCTTATTTACTGTCTGAATAAAAATGGCTTACCGGATCCCATAGGGAAAATGACAGCTTCCAGCATTACATCGTCTTGTTAGAATGTGTCATACCTCAAGCAGCAAAAGACTGCTCACTGTTCCCCCAACTGAAGTTAATTCCTCTCAACAGTCCTGTGTGGAACAGCCATGGATTTTAGTAACGGTTGCTAAAATCATTTTCCTCTTACAAACAGAAATCTTCATCTCTTTTCTGTTTCAGAGTAAATAGTACATACCAGCACTATTTTAAAATAACAAACTCTTGATTGAATAAAAAAACTACAGTTAAACACTAAAAAACTCTAAGCCATCTCCGTGGAGATGTTGCCTGTACAACGGCAAAGAGAATGACTGGGGTAGGCGGAGCCTAGGAGGGATCATGTGACCAGCTTTGCTGGGCTCTTTGCCATTTCCTGTTGGGGAAGAGAATATCCCACAAGTAAGGATGACGCCGTGGACCGGACACACCTATGTTGGAGAAAAGGTATTTTACTAGATTTTTGGGGATACGGGATGGAGATTTAGTGGAAATTTTCTTTTCTTCTCCCCGCATAAGGTAAATTACAATGGAATCTTTTTGGTTTATTAAAATTTTTGTGTTCTGCGAATAGTTTGTTCTATATGATAAGTAAATTCTATATTCTATATGATGAAGTAAAAGGCATATAATGATAATTTTTGCTATGTAACTATTGAAATATCCTGCCTCATAAAAATATATTATGTATTTGCATTAAAAACTCAATAAAAAGATTTAAACATTTTTTTATTTCTGCAAGAGCTATTATACAAAAACAATTATCTGTGTTAAGGTTAACAGAAACATATTCAGCTATATTTGTTAATAGGTTACAAGAATGCAGCACCAATACAATACAGGTCTTAAAGGGACAGGGACATCTACTGTTGCAAGCTCATTTATAGGTAAAGTACATTAAAAAGGTGCCCTTTAGGCAAATTTAATGCTATATGGGTGCTGTGTGCACATATAGGCAGGTATACTCTTTACATAGTGTAATATAAGAAAACAAAACAAGGCCTCCTGGTGCAGTACAGTTATAAATATAAATCTTCTTTAGTTTTCATATATTGCAGAGTGGAATTGGAGGCTAAATAAGAAGAGCTCCCAGTGTGTTGTGCCCGTTTGCAATCCTGGTCTATGTAATACTTGTTTGATATTGGAAAACAAAATTTATGCTTACCTGATAAATTTCTTTCTTTTGCGATGTACCGAGCCCACGGTTTCATCCTTACTTGTGGGATATTATCCTTCCCAACAGGAAGTGGCAAAGAGAACACCCACAGCTGAGCTGTCTATATAGCTCCCCCCTCAACTCCACCCCCCAGTCATTCAACCGAAGGCCAAGGAAGAAAAAGGAGAAACTATAAGGTGCAGAGGTGACTGAAGTTTTCAATAAAAACTACTTTCTGTCTTGAATAAACAGGGCGGGCCGTGGACTCGGTACATCGCAAAAGAAAGAAATTTATCAGGTAAGCATACATTTTGTTTTCTTTTGCAAGATGTACCGAGTCCACGGTTTCATCCTTACTTGTGGGATACCAATACCAAAGCTTTAGGACACGGATGAAGGGAGGGACAAGACAGGAACCTAAACGGAAGGCACCACTGCTTGCAAAACCTTTCTAACAGTTTATCACCTCTTTCACTTTACCCTTCCTGCTTAGAGCCGGCAAAGAGAATGACTGGGGGGTGGAGTTAAGGGGGGAGCTATATAGACAGCTCTGCTGTGGGTGTTCTCTTTGCCACTTCCTGTTGGGAAGGATAATATCCCACAAGTAAGGATGATATTGTGGACTCAGTACATCTTGCAAAAGAAAGATGTTTTATTTCAAACATTGTTTCACATTGTCTGCACATTGTATCAAGAGCCATTTTCCATCTCTTGTGTATTGTATTTTAGTGCTCCCTAGTATCCCTGCCTAGGAAACATCTTTACATAATAGTGTGCAGAGCATACTTACCATTTGGCATCTGTGCACAAACAGTTAAAGGACCAGTAAACACAATACATTTGCCTAATTAACAAATGCAAGATAACAAGACAATGCAATAGCACTTAGTCTGAGCTTTAAATGAGTAGTAGATTTTTTTCTGACAATTTTAAGTTATGTCTATATCCACTCCCCCTGTACCATGTGACAGCCATCAGCTAATCACAAATGCATACACGTACCATTTGACAGCCATCAGCCAATCACAAATGCATATACGTTTATTCTGTGAAATCTTGCACATGCTCAGTAGTAGCTAACGACTCAAAAAGTTTAAATAAAAATACTGTGCCTATTTTGTTAATGGAAGTAAATTGGAAAGTTGTTTAAAATTTCATGCCCTATCTGAATAATGAAAGTTTAATTTTGACTTGTGTCCCTTTAATGTTGGAGTTAAAAATAAAAAAACTGAAAGCTCCCATTACAACAGATTCTGCTTGCTAACTAGCTATCATGTATGTCCCTTTACTTGTACCTATTTAGAATGTTCCTGCATTTGCAGCAGTGCAAGGCTAGCTGTCAGCAACATAAACATATTTTCTATACTGATACCAGATACATTAGTAAGAAACTATTTTAACTATTTAAAGCTTCAAATATCTTAAAATCTTAACATCAAATCTAGTATTTTTTCCTCATAAATGGTTGAACAACAATCATTTCATACTCTGCTGGGATTTTATCTCAGGAGCACACAGACAGCATTAGAACAGAACAAGGCAGGGAACACCTGATGGATAAAAACAGCTATTAAAAAGAAAATCATCTCCCCAAGGAAAAACACACTCCAACAAAACCAGCACTTAATTATACCAGCAAACTGCAGATAAACATGATGATCTGCACAATATCTCAAGTGTTATGGAAAGTAGTTTTCTTTCTTGCACTACATACAAGTTATTTTAAAGGAAACCACATTTGTTTTTATTTTTTAGGTAGGCTTGTCTCTGTCCACCAATAGAATTGCTGCAGTACTAGTTGTGCACCACAAATAAACAGCTTTCAACTAACTTTTCCCCATATTATATATTTTTTTTCTTTTTCTGTAAAGGAATACTCCTGTACAAATTAGACTTTCATAATTCAGACTTTTTTTTAAAATAACTTTCCAATTTACTTTTGCGAATTTGTTTGCGTTTTCTTGATATCCTGAGCTCACCTTGGATTACTCTTTAACAAAGGATACCAAGAAGAAAAATCAAAAGTTATTCCATGCTCTATCCATTCCATTTAAGTTTAGTTTTTACTTTGCTGTCTTTTTAAAGAGAAAAAAAATGACATAAGCTGACTAAACTTTCTACACAACAAAAGAAGAAATAAAAAGGGGGTAATTAATTGACTTCTCAGGGAAGCGGTTGTTCCTCATATTAATAAAACAAACAAACCTAAATTGGCCACATTCAGATGCTGTGGCCCTGAGGCTATCTATCACAGGCACTGACAGTGTCCCACCCACAGAATGAAGACCTTGTACATTACTTGTTAAACTGCTCATACAATTTACGTGTAATTAGATCATTCATTTATATATATTTATATATATATATATATATATATATATATATATATATATATATATATATATATAAAAAATCTATATTTCTGACTAACATTTCATAATGCATGTAAAGTGTGTCAGAAGAGAAAATGAGGACCAGTGATCTACAGAAACCTAAATTGACCTAATATTTTCTAACTATATTTCCGCTAACAGGTGTCACATATGCAAACCGTGCCTTTCAATAACAACGTAGAACATTAAATACAATATAATTGCATAACCACACATGCATAATAAACGTTCTTGTTTTTTTTTTTTACTTTCATCTGGGACTCGAGCCTTAGGTCATAGGTTGAAGACATCTTGCATACAAATATCTACAGAATAAGTAAAAATGTCACGTTAAAATAATTACCCTCACCTGGCCTGTTAAAGGGTCCCTGACAGATGCCACAGTTAAATGGGTATTAGACTAAAAAAAAGTGCACCTCAAACAGCATTGTCTAATGTTAAAATTCATGTTTCAAGCTGTATAAAAGTATTTTAAAAGAGGGAGTGTGTATCTTAAACATATCCGTTTCATGACCATACCACAGTGATATAACACGCAAAGACCGAACATTTCATACTGGTTTTGGTTAGACCAACCTGAAACAGTTCAAACAGAGCAAAGAAAACTGCTCTGGGAAGTTACAGCGCATGCAATGAAAACGTCATTTCCATTAGATAAGCAATTTATTTGCTCTGCTTTGTTTCAATAAAAAAAAAATCTTTATTTGTGTTTATCATATTATACAGTGTTATATGGAGAAAGTGGTGACACCATCAAGAGTAAAGTCAAATATTAATCTAATTAGGATTATTGGAGCATAACATGTTAAAATAAAAAAAATCCTGGTCTATTATCAATTCTGCTTACTTCTCTTGGTATCGTTTGTTAAAGAGAAATCTTAGGTGAGCTCAGGAGCGTGCACGTGTGCAAACATCTGGCAGCTGCGTTTTCAACAATGTTGGTAGCAATGTTAGTTGCAAACACTCCTGTCATAGAATGCTAAATACATGAGCTCCTATCGGCCTATCTAGATTTACTCTTCAAGAAAGGATACCAGGAACAAAACAAATCCAATAAATATAAATTGGAAAGATGTTTGTTCTCTTGGTATTCTTTGTGGAAACCTAAACCTCGGTAGGCTCATATGCTAATTTTTAAGCCGTTGAAGTGCCTCTTCTCTCAGTGCATTTTGACAGTTTGATAGCCCTACTGTGTGTGCCATATAGATAACATTTTGGTCACTCCCATGGAGTTATTTAAGAGAAACCACTGATTGGCTAAAATGCATGTCTGTCAAAAGAACTGAGATATAGGCTAGTCTGCAGGGGCTTAGATACAAGGTAACCACAGAGGTAAAAAGTGTATTAATATAACAGTGTTGGTTATGCAAAACTAGGGAATAAGTAATAAAGGGATTATCTATTTTATTATTTGAAACAATAAGCATTTGCAAGTAGACTGTCCCTTTATGACTTCCGAATTTCTCTGCTTAATAAAAGAAGTTGGCCAGACTGTAAGCGCAAAAATATATTACCTGATAAATTAATTTATTTCATGGTGGTGAGAGTTCACAAGCCATTACTACCTGGGAATTTCACTCCTGGCCACTAGGAGTAGAGTCCCAAAACTCTAAGAGCCCTTAAAAGCCTTCCCACCTTACTGGTAAACTAGTCTGATGTATAAGTCAAGCAAGAAGAAGAAAGGTGGGAAAGGACTCATCACCATGAAAGAAATTAATTTATCAGACAAGCATACATTATATTTTTGTTTCATAAAAGTGGTGAGAGTTCATGAGCTATTATTCCTGGGAAACTAATACCTAATCTGTGGAGTCCACGAGTAATGAGGGCGAGACAAAATAATCATATTTTTTAAAATCAAATCCCTATATATATATATATATATATATATATATATATATATATATATATATATATATATATATATATATATATATATATATATATATATATATATATATATATATAATGTTCATAAAATACTGCCTGAAAATCTCTCCTACTGAAAGCCACTTCAGAAGAAGCAAAAACTTAAAAAAGGTAGAATTTGGAAGAGATATTTAAAGAACAACCAGCACTCAAACTGTGTTCAAACATGCAGCCTTCATCTTTCAAAGCAGTTAAGCTAGACGCTAGGCAACCCTGGAATGGGACCGAGTAGCTGCCATGGAACAAACTACCGTATTCTTCCACAAAGAAGAAAAGACACGGAGAAAACATGATTGTACTTGTAAAGCATGGCTAATCCCACTTAAGGGACTTAAGGCCCTGCTAATTTTATCAATCTCGAAAAGGGGAAAGGCTGAGAAGACCTCGCCGGGGATCGAACTTGGACCCTCGGTTTGCTACAGTGCAGAGTAGCCACAGTGTATTAGTATGCTGAGCTAGCTGTCCAGCTAGCATAAGGAACTCCAGAAAAAAAAAAACTAAAAAGGGCACAAACACAGAGCAAAAAACCATAGAAACCGGGTCAGGCTAACAGAGACCCAACCAGTCTCATAGAAACAAGGGGAGGCAATGCCCAGACCCCAGAAATACAGAAACCAAGGGATAAGGCCAGGAGTCTGAAACAGAGAGAGGATCGTCCCCTAACACAGTGCAACCGCACTCTAGAAAGCAACTGAAGACGAAGGTCCCCAAGTCGCAAAAAGGTAGCTCAGAATACAGAAATATTCAGAAACGAAACCTCGTTCAGCAAGTTTAGATAGGTCTGATGAACAACACCTGAAGCAAAAACACTGTACGCTGCAGTCATCTAAAAATGACTCTGAAACTTAAATACTTGCAGGGCAAGTAGAAAACAGCTGGAGATAGGATCCTTCAGATTGCTAAGTATCCACTAACCAGCGGATAACGTCGCAGGCTATCTAAGAGCCGCTAGTCCTTCCCACAAATCCTGAACGTAGAGAAAGGAGACCCTCAAAGAGGCTTACTGTACCTCGAATGCTCCGAGGGCGAAAAAGCAGAGCAACAGATCTCAGATCCTGCTCCATCACCGGACGAGCCCAAGCGTCAGACATGTCTGATAGACAGGGGGGACAGAAAGACCCCAACCACAAGCCCCCAGGGAATGGAAAGAAAAAGGGGGGACTCACCTACCCCAACAGAGCTCAGGTGCCAACCCAATCCGCTCCTCCAAAATAAGGCACTCCCAAGAAGAACCCCCTAGGACCTGGAACAGAGAAAAGTGCAATAGATCCGTAGGAAGACCTGTCGCAACTCTCTTAGACAGTCTCTACATAGACAGCTCAATCTCCAACAGGTGGAACAGAGTCCACAGAGCAGCAGATGCTGCCCCTTACAACAATAAGCCACATGACCCAACCTCCTACACACAGGGCAGGACAATGACCCTCCATAGAGAGGAAACCCCAGCTCATAAGGAAGACAAACTATCCCCTGAAAAGGTAAAGGCACAGATAAGAACAGCGTACATGTGCACAAGACATGAAGCCATAGTATGATCAAAACACGGACTGAATAAAAAAAATCATTCAGACACCACTGTTGACCCAACAGAGAAAAAACTCCCCATGATGTGGCGCACACTCCGTCCGAAGGACAAGTCAGGCCTTAAAGTTTATAACCAGTCCCAGAAGTTGGATGTGAACTCTGGCCTTCCTGTTTGCAAGCCAAATGAGCTAGCCCCTATGTCGCAACATAGGGTCCCTGAAAAACCTGGGTCGTCCCGAACCAGTCCACAAGTCTCCAGACATCCAAGAAGGACCCAAGACAAGAACACTGGACCCAGAATCGTCCTAGAATGAACAGCACCCCCAGGGAACACAAGATACCCCGTCTGAAGCAATCAGACCTCACAGGGGATGATAAGCGGGGAACCCGGAGAACGGGTACAGGACTCGCTCGTAATTACCAGCCCAAGGGAAGAGAACACCCTTGGCCGGAGGTCAACACTCCCCCAACAAGGTGCTAGGCCGCAACCAAGTCACGCAATTTCTCTAGAGCCCAAAGGCCCAAAGGGCAACACAAGGGGAATAAAAACGAGAACAGAGTGACCCGAAAGAGAGAGTAGAAAAGAAATGCTAGTCTCCATAGATTAACGTTCCAAAGGACCACACCCAAGGGAGAAGAATGCAAAGCATCCCAAACCCAGGGAGAAAAACATCCCCTAAGCAAAAAGCTCTTAAAAAGAGACAACACCTCCTATCGCCCCTGATATGGAGACAACTAACTCCCGAAGGAAGACAGAGCCTCACGGCCTTCACTTCCTAATTAAGCGGACAAAGCCGCCAGAAAAACCAGACGAAGTCCAGAAAGTCTTGACCCAAAGGAAGAGAACCTCTAAAAGGAACAAGTCGTTCCCCCGAAGGTTGACCCCCTGAGGTATGAACTGGACCAGGCGATCCCATGCCTGACGAGCCCCCGTTAACCGAACATGGACAATATCATAAGCACACTCCCAGGAGGTGCAGATGTGCCAGCGCCAAAGATATGGCCTTGCGGAACCGTGTCGTAACCTCCGGTGGGTACAGGCCACACTCCACAGAAAAATAAGTAGCGTTTGGGATACCTGCATGCGTAGTAAGAGTCGGTGGTAGACGGATGGCTCAGTGGGCACCTGATTCCCAGATACCGAGGAACAGAGCACTCTAAAACGGCATTTGGAACATAACTGATGGGCATGTATCACCCGGGCCAATTAATATTCTTCGCAAGAAGTAGAGTCTGAATCAGAGACATCAATCTCCAAAAAATCAGAATCCTCTGTAACTGGGATATTGAATAAAAAATGGACGAATAATAAAAATCTAAACGGCACCTTACACCCCCAATGGCTGGGGCACTCACCACCTCCAGGGAAAAAGACAGCAGCGGACCAGGATTTCTCCGTCGCCACATGGTCAGGAATGCGGAAATGGAGAGCCAAAATGTGGCCATGCCCGTCACAAGGTAAACCTTGCAGTCCATGCAAAGCGTGCCCGACCGTAAAGGCCGCGTCACCAGAATAGGCCGTTATGTTCCAAAATAGCCATGAGCCGAAGCAACACTACACAGTAGCAGACAGAATCACATAACAAACATGATTATAACCCCCTTGTTCAATAACCCCCCTCAGGAGATATTAACCCTCGATTCCGAGATACAAAAGGAGCCTATGTTAAAGATATCCCCGAAAGGTTGTAGCCCCTCTCGGATAAACAGTTGTAATTAAAATACATTCATGATGAAAGTAAAATAAGACGATCTTACCAGAATCTACGCCGTGGAACAGGAACTCGGCCCTTCAAGTGTGACAGATAGTAGCGTCGCTCCTGCCATGGACTTGAGAGAAAAAAAGCAGGCAGCAAAACTTGTCAACACTGATTGTTTGTGGAGCTTCTAATATGAGTGGGATGGTTTCACAGAAAGACTCTCCCTGCATCTCCAGAATATAACTTTCACCCATGCTCTCACTGAGAGGCTAACATGACTACTTAAAACTCCAGTCCCATGCCGAAGAGTACTTCCCTCCATAAGATACTATAGAAAACTTCTGACACTTCTCTGCCAATCTCCTGGGACGAAAGGCAAAGAATGACTAGGGGATGAGGGAAGTGGGGGTGGTATTTAAGCCTTTAGCTGGGGTGTCTTTGCCTCCTTCTGGTGGCCAGGTTCTGAATTCCCAAAAGTAATGAATGCAGGTGTGGACTCTTTCCGTTTATGAAGAAAAAAAGATATACGAGTCTAAAACTCCATGGTACGGACAGGGCATCTATCAGTTCCGCTTGAGGATCCTTCGACCCCGACCCCTACCTGGGTAGCTTGGTATTAAGGGGGGTGCCATGAGATCCATATTCGGCGTCCCCCACTCGATGCATATCTCTGCAAACACCTCTGGTGTAGAGATGGTCTCAAGAAGCACGTGCCTTGGAAAGATGATCTGGACAGAGCCACCAAGAGAGCAAGTCTCTTGAAAGGTTGTCCAGCACAATCTGTTGAGACAGATCTGAATGGTCTCCATTCCATTGTCTCAGCATGCATTATTTTAAGGGTTGAGATGGAATCTGGCAAAGGGAATGATGTCCATACAGGAAACCATAAGTTTGATCACCTCCATACACTGGGCCACTGAGGGTCTCAAGGAGGCCTGGAGGGCAAGACATGCAGTAGCTAGCTTGCCTTTTATTGTCCCCAGAAAATTCACCCTTGTACTTGGAGTAAGAGAACTCTTTTCCAAGTTTATCTTCCATCCGTGTGATCAAAGAAGACTGAGAAGGGACTCGGAATGTTCTTCTGCTAGATGAAAAAAATGGTGCCTGTACCAAGATATCATCCAGGTAAGGCGACCCTGCATTACCTCGTGTTCTGGCAACAGCTAGAAGAGCTCCCAGAACCTTCGAAAATATCCTTGGAGCAGTAGCTAGGCCAAACGGAAAAGCTATGAACTGGAAATGCTGGTCTAGAAAGGCAAACCTCAGGAACTGAAAATGTTCCCTGTGTATCAGAACGTGAAGGTATGCATCCTTCAGGTCTATGGTGGTCATAAACTGTCCTTCCTGAACCATCTTAAAAGAGGGAACACTCAGAAACTTGTTTAGGCACTTTAGGACCAGAATTGGCCGAAAAGTTCCCTCCTTTTTTGGAACCATGAAAAGGTTTGAATAAAACCCCAAACCTCTTTCTGCTGTAGGTACCGGGACAATTACTCCTAGAGAGGAGAGATCCCGTATGCAACCTAAAAAGGCAGTCCTCTTTTTTTGGTCTTGTAGACAATCTGGAGAGTAGGAATCTGCCCCTGGGCGGATGAGATTTGAATCCTATCCGGTATCCCTGAGATACAACCTCCTGGACCCAAGGATCCTGTACATTCTGGAACCAAGCATATGAAAAAAAAAACAGTCTGCTCCCTACTCGATCAGATCCCGGATTCATGCCGATTTGTTCTCGGCGGGCTTCTTAGTCTGTTTGGACTATTTCAGGACGGAGCCGGCTTCTAAGTACTCTTGGGCTGCTCGGACTTGGATGACTATTGCCGTTGTTATGATTTGTCATAACGAAAGGAACGAAAATTAGACAATTGCCGTCTCTTAGGCTTATTCTTCTTATCTTGCGGTAGGAAGGCACCTTTCCCTCCGGTAACTGTAAAAATAATTGAGTCCAGCCCTGGACCGAATAAAATCTTCCCCTTGAAAAGAAGAGAAAGGAGTCTGGATTTAGAAGTCATATCTGCAGAGCAAGACTTCAACCAGAGAGCTTGGCGGGCTAGGACCGCAAAGCCAGAAGCCTTTGCTTTTAGGCGAATAATCTGCATATTCGCGTCACAGATTAACGAGTTAGCAATTCTCAGAGCTTTAATTCTTTCCTGAATATCCTTGAGGGGAGTCTTCAACTCAATGAGCTCCGACAGAGTATCGCACCAGTAGGTAGCTGCTCCAGCAACCGCGGCTACAGCTGTTGCCGGTTTAAATAAAAACCCTGTATGTTGAAACATCTTCCTCAGAAAAGTTTCCATTTTCTTGTCCATAGTCTCTCTAAAAGAATAACTATCCTCCAGAGGGATAGTAGTATGCTTAGCCAGCGTAGAAATAGCGCCATCCACCTTAGGGATGGAGCCCCACAAATCTAATTGAGAGTCAGGGACCGGGAATAATTTTTTTAAAGTAGACGAGGGGGAAAAAGAAGTTCCTATTTTTCCCATTCGTTAATAATAATGTTTGCCATCTTAACTGGCACGGGAAAAGTCAGAGGGATCTTGCTGTCTTCATAAACCCTGTCTAATTTAGGGATCTTAGGTTCCTCAGGGAGTTTAGGATCTGGAACCTCTAGCGTTGAAAGAACCTCCTTTAATAAAAAAACACAGATGCTCAATTTTAAATCTAAAAGGAGGGTTCCTCCGGTGAAGGAGGTTTAGAAACCCTCTGAAGCTACAGAGGTTAACTCATCCTCAGATAGCTGGGACATAGTAGCTAAATCCTACAAATATTTAGATGACTCTAGGTCAGGAGAAGTAAGTTTAACCTTTCTCTTATGTCAACTAGAAAGAGGTAAGGCACTCAGGGCTGCAGACACCGTCGATTGTTAGTTGAGCCGCAGGGAACTGAATTTGGAGCGGGTAGAGTAGAAAGGGTAGTAATCTCTTGGGACACAGATTCCTGAGATGGCTCAGAGGGGCTAATAGTGCTATGAGTGAGTATTAGCAGGATTTTTGTTTGTTTGTTTATATATTCTTTATTAAGAATTTCAATAAAATAGGTTACATAAACAAAATTATAAATGTAAAAGTTTAAGCACATGACTTTTACAATAAAAAGAGAAACTATTTATCTATTATGTGAAGGACGGAGGACCCAAAAAACGTTTAAATCACCAAATTATACCTTGGAATGGATATATTGTTACCAACAAAATTTAATATTGTGAAAAAAGTCTATGTTTTGATTTTAATAATAGCCGTACCCCTCTAATATTATCAATTCCTCTATTCTGGCTAGCCATAGTTGTTTTTTGGGTGACATAGTTTTCTGCCAATGACATGCAATTACTGATTTTGCCCCATTTATGGCAATTTTAAATAGAGCCAATCTTATTTTACAAGTATTAGGTGGTTAAGCATTCAGGATTGCCTGGGAGAATCTTAGTACAAAATCCCCACCAAACAGATATCTTCCCAGGTCTTCTACTTCTCTCCATAGGCTTTTACACCTCTACATCCCCACCATACATGTGTCATATTACCCACACAACCACACTCTCTCCAACAGGTATTTGCGCTATGGGGATAGATGATGTGAAGACAAGCTGGGGTCAAGTAACAGCGAGTTAGTATTTTAAAGTTGAGCTCTAGCATATTTTGGCTAGTGACAATGAGCCCTTGACCGTCCCTGAAAGTGTAAGTCTGTATTAAATGATGGACTTGGGCATATTTTAGCCAGGAACTAAAAAAGTATTCTACTGTCTGTAACAATGTTTGTTGTGATCTAAGTTTGCCGTTCTCTATACGTTTCACAATGGGAATAGAATCCACACACATTTGGTGAGCACAGTTTTTTGAGAAAGCGGCACCTAAAAATTCACTATTAAGAAATATGGGAGACAAAGGAGAACAAAGAGATGATATACCTTTAGAATTTATTTGCAGTTTGTCCCAGTAGTAAAATATGTGTTTATATATTGCTATTTGCTGTATAACATTTGGTCTATTCAGTTTTTCAACCCAACATCATGCTCCTACCTGTGGGAATTGCAATATATTAGAGTCCATTTTTACCCATGCCTTGTGTGCCAATCTCTGACTCGCTGCAAAATGGTAGCTTCATAGTATGATCTAATGTTTGGAGAGCCCAACCCACCCTCGTCGATTAATATAATGTTTTACTCTGTACTCCTTGGTTTTGCTGAACCCCATATGTATGCATTAATGCTTGCTTGTAACTTGTGGCTATATCTGGATGATAAAGAAATGGGAATAGCAATCTGATGGTTTGAGCGGATACGTGAAGCAAGCACTACCATAATGAGGATGAATAAAAGGGGAGACAACGGACAGCCTTATCGAGTGCCGTTGGATAAGCTTAAAGGTTCAGAAAGGAGGCCGTTCACTTTAATTTTGGCTGAGGGAGCAGAATATAGTTGGGATATTCTGGATAATACTTAAGGGCCGAATCCAAAATTTTTGAAGCGTTAACTAGAAAGCTCCAATTAAGTCTACTGAATGTTTTTTCTGAATCCATAGATATTAAAATGGAAGGTATGTTATGGAGCTTTATATAGTCTATTAACTGAAGTGCTCTGATGGTGTTGTCTCTTGCCTCTCTATGTGGAACAAATCCCACTTGGTCAAGATAGACCAAAGATGGTAATATATGATTAAGTCTATTAGCCAATATTTTGGAAAATATTTTTAGATCTGAATTCAAAAGTGATATGGGTCTATAATTTTCAGGCAGGGTAGAGGGTTTTATTGGGTTTAAGTAAGACTGTGATATGTGATTCTAAAAAAGATTTGGGGAATGACTCTCCATTATCCACTGCATTAAATAGGCTGGATAAGTGTGGGGCTAAACTGTCTTTGAACTTCTTGTAATAGGCATTAGAGAATCCATCTGGCCCTGGACTTTTACCTCCCGGTAGAGCCTCTATTACTCCTATAACTTCCTGTATTGTAATAGGGGAGTCTAGTTCCTCCGCTTCTTCTCTAGATAAATTTGGTAGAGTTACAGAATTCAAATAATTTTCTAAGTCATTTACATGGGTAGCGTCAGTTGGGGGAGGTAGGTTATGTAATTTCTCGTAGTATTTCCTAAACACTGTAGCAATTCCTTGGTTATCTATGACTGAGGTCTCTTCCGAGTTTATCTTATGTATATGATTACTTAACGATTTCTTGTTTAGAGCTCTTGCTAACAGTGTACCTGCTTTGTTCCCTCCAATAAAATATTTTTTTTTTGTAAGATATAGGGCTTTGGCATATGCTTCATTGTTAAGGAGAACATTTAAAGCTTTTCTAGTCTGTTGCAATTTATTTAAGAGTTACAAATTTAGTTGGTCTTTTTTATATTTTCTGTCCAACTCACACACTTCCGTCAATAGACTAATGTAGAATTCATTCTCTTTACGTTTTAGTTGAGCTTTCTTTTTCAAAAACTCTCCTCTGATTACAGCTTTGTGAGCTTCCCAAACAGTAGCGTTTTTGATGGAGTCTAATGAGTTAAACTGGAAGTATTCTTTTATATTATTCTCTATTTTCCCTACTATTTCCGAATTATGTAGCATTGCCTCATCTAGCCTCCAGATTTATGGTGCGATAGGGCCTGGTTACCAAGCCAGTTCAATGATCACAATATCATGATTGGACCAAGTGGTGTTTTTTATATAAGTATGCGATAATGAAGGGAGGCCAACCTGGTTAATGAAAAAATAACCAGTAGTGAGTGTGCTTTTTGCGGAAAAGAATAAAACGTATGGTATTTTTTCCCTGCGTGAAGGAGCCTCCAAGTATCTATTAATGTACTAGAACATAGTGCATGAGATATACTTTTTAATGTTTTAAAGGGTATCTGACTTTTTCCTTTTGAGCAATCTAATGTGGGTTCAAGTGGTATGTTTAAATCTCCTCCAAATACTACTATCCCTTTCTGAACACTGAGTAGTAAATCTGTCACCTTTTTAATGAATGCGGCCTGATAAGTGTTTGGGCAGTATATATTAATCAATGTCATTGGTCTATTGTATAGGGTACCAATCAATATTATATATCTGCCCTCCCTATCTGTAAATCTTTGACCTAATTGAAAGGGAGTATTTAGGTGAGTTCAACACTTTCACATTTTGGGTTTCAAATATTAAATTACTAGTGGTCATTTGTGTGATAGAAAAAAAAAATCTGTCTTAAGCGAGTACAGTGGATCAGGAGTACAAGTGTATAAGAAACATACCTGAGGTGGGGTCCCCAACCTTCCAGTAACAACAATATTTTGCTGTGCCACATATAGAAACTTACATCTAGAAAAGCCTCTCTTGCATAGCTAGAATACTTGCTGAAACAAACATTGAAAACCAAAAATAAAAACAATATAACAATGAACATTTTGATCCAAAAGGTTGCAAAATAAACCAATAGACTGCTTTTTAAAACTAGTATAAGATTTTTGACATAGATATCTTGTTGGGATCATACAAACAAGTATCATATGAGGGAAACTTGGACATGTATTAAAAGGGAGCACGCTCGTCGCATGCCATCTGTATACGGTCTGTTTTAGGGAGAAGAAAAACGAAAACAATTTAACCGTAAATACAACTCAGTTAACAATAAAACATACTGACATTGTCAATGCAAACTGCACTATTTGGTTTGTTTCTTCTAATTTACCCTACATCTAAGTGCTTATTACCTTTAAGGCATTAGATATACATATTAAAGAACTGAACATAAATCTTTCAATTATTCTTCTAGAGTTAAGGAATTACTACAACAATGTCTCCTGTCAAAAGAGCTACCATCATCGAGCAATCCCTCCTCTCACGAGAGTGAAGAAAGCTGAAACACATATTACCGTCCTATTTTTAGAAAACATAATTTATGCTTACCTGATAAATTTATTTCTCTTGTAGTGTGTTCAGTCCACGGGTCATCCATTACTTATGGGATATATTCTCCTTCCCAACAGGAAGTTGCAAGAGGATCACCAAAGCAGAGCTGCCATATAGCTCCTCCCCTCACATGTCATATCCAGTCATTCGACGGAAACAAGACGAGAAAGGAGAAACTATAGGGTGCAGTGGTGACTGGAGTTATAATTTAAAATTTAGAACCTGCCTCAAAAAGACAGGGCGGGCCGTGGACTGAACACACTACAAGAGAAATAAATTTATCAGGTAAGCATAAATTATGTTTTCTCTTGTTAAGTGTGTTCAGTCCACGGGTCATCCATTACTTATGGGATACCAATACCAAAGCTAAAGTACACGGATGATGGGAGGGACAAGGCAGGAACATTAAACAGAAGGAACCACTGCCTGTAGAACCTTTCTCCCAAAAACAGCCTCCGAAGAAGCAAAAGTGTCAAATTTGGAAAAAGTATGAAGTGAAGACCAAGTTGCAGCCTTGCAAATCTGTTCAACAGAGGCCTCATTCTTAAAGGCCCAGGTGGAAGCCACAGCTCTAGTGGAATGAGCTGTAATTCTTTCAGGAGGCTGCTGTCCAGCAGTCTCATAGGCTAAGCGTATTATGCTACGAAGCCAAAAAGAGAGAGAGGTAGCCGAAGCCTTTTGACCTCTCCTCTGTCCAGAGTAAACGACAAACAGAGAAGAAGTTTGTCGAAAATCTTTAGTTGCCTGTAAGTAGAACTTCAGGGCACGGACCACGTCTAGATTATGCAAAAGACGTTCCTTCTTTGAAGAAGGATTAGGACATAACGATGGAACAACAATCTCTTGATTGATATTCCTGTTAGAAACAACCTTAGGTAAAAACCCAGGTTTAGTACGCAGGACTACCTTGTCTGAATGAAAGATCAGATAAGGAGAATCACAATGTAAGGCAGATAACTCAGAGACTCTTCGAGCCGAGGAAATAGCCATCAAAAACAGAACTTTCCAAGATAAGAGCTTAATATCAATGGAATGAAAGGGTTCAAACGGAACACCCTGAAGAACTTTAAGAACCAAGTTTAAGCTCCACGGAGGAGCAACAGTTTTAAACACAGGCTTAATCCTAGCCAAAGCCTGACAAAAAGCCTGGACGTCTGGATTCTCTGCCAGACGCTTGTGTAAAAACATAATTTATGCTTACCTGATAAATTTATTTCTCTTGTAGTGTGTTCAGTCCACGGGTCATCCATTACTTATGGGATATATTCTCCTTCCCAACAGGAAGTTGCAAGAGGATCACCCAAGCAGAGCTGCTATATAGCTCCTCCCCTCACATGTCATATCCAGTCATTCGACCGAAACAAGACGAGAAAGGAGAAACTATAAGGTGCAGTGGTGACTGGAGTTATAATTTTAAAATTTAGAACCTGCCTCAAAAAAAGACAGGGCGGGCCGTGGACTGAACACACTACAAGAGAAATAAATTTATCAGGTAAGCATAAATTATGTTTTCTCTTGTTAAGTGTGTTCAGTCCACGGGTCATCCATTACTTATGGGATACCAATACCAAAGCTAAGTACACGGATGATGGGAGGGACAAGGCAGGAACATTAAACAGAAGGAACCACTGCCTGTAGAACCTTTCTCCCAAAACCAGCCTCCGAAGAAGCGAAAGTGTCAAATTTGTAAAATTTGGAAAAAGTATGAAGTGAAGACCAAGTTGCAGCCTTGCAAATCTGTTCAACAGAGGCCTCATTCTTAAAGGCCCAGGTGGAAGCCACAGCTCTAGTGGAATGAGCTGTAATTCTTTCAGGAGGCTGCTGTCCAGCAGTCTCATAGGCTAAACGTATTATGCTACGAAGCCAAAAAGAGAGAGAGGTAGCTGAAGCCTTTTGACCCCTCCTCTGTCCAGAGTAAACGACAAACAGAGAAGAAGTTTGTCGAAAATCTTTAGTTGTCTGTAAGTAGAACTTCAGAGCACGGACCACGTCTAGATTATGCAAAAGACGTTCCTTCTTTGAAGAAGGATTAGGACATAACGATGGAACAACAATCTCTTGATTGATATTCCTGTTAGAAACAACCTTAAGTAAAAACCCAGGTTTAGTACGCAGAACTACCTTGTCTGAATGAAAGATCAGATAAGGAGAATCACAATGTAAGGCAGATAACTCAGAGACTCTTCGAGCCGAGGAAATAGCCATCAAAAACAAAACTTTCCAAGATAAAAGCTTAATATCAATGGAATGAAGGGGTTCAAACGGAACACCCTGAAGAACTTTAAGAACCAAGTTTAAGCTCCACGGAGGAGCAACAGCTTAGCAATGAAAATAACAAGCTTGGAAATCACTTTCAATAAGTTTTACAAGCAATATAAAAAACGCTGCAGCGCTTCAAAAATACAGATATAATTGAACAATTCTTAACAAGAAGTGTACTATTAGCAGAGGATTGCACCCATTAGCAAAAGGATGATTAACCCCTCAATACCCAAAACGGATAAAACAGATATCAATTAAGATTTAACGCTCTTAATCACAGTCAGCACACTGTCACAGATCTGCTGTGACTGATTACCTCCCTCACAAATGAAATTTGCAGACCCCTGAGCTCTCTAGAGACGTCCTGGATCAAGGAGGAAGAAGCAGAAAGACTGTGCAATAATTTTAACTGCGCAATAAGGCGCTAAAACAAGGGCCCTCCCACTCCAATCACAACAGTGGGAGCCCTGATATAACGGTTTCCATGCAGAAAAATATGTTAGCCATGTGGAAAAAATCATGCCCAAAGCGATTTATCACCAAAGTACCTCACAAAAAAACGAATAACATGCCAGTAAACGTTTTATTAAAAAACAACATTTTTCAATGTCATGCAAAGCTATCACTAAGCCTGCTACCAGTCGCTACCACTGCAGAGAAGGCTTAAGTATTATTTCAGTGTTAACAGTATTTTCTCAGTCAAATTCTAGTCCCTAGAATATAACTCGACTGCGCATACATTTATCAGCCTGATACCAGTTGCTACTACTGCATTTAAGGCTGTACTTACATCATACGGTAACAGCAGTATTTTCTTAGTCAATTCCATTCCCAGAAAATAAAGTACCGCACATACCTCATTTGCGGAGGACCCCGCATGCTATTCCCAGTCTGAAGTTACCCCACTCCTCAGAATGTCGAGAACAGCCAGTGGATCTTAGTTACGCCTGCTAAGATCATAGATAAAAAACGCAGGCAGTTTCTTCTTCCAAATACTGCCTGAGATAGAAAAACAGCACACTCCGGTGCCATTTAAAATAACAAACTTTTGATTGAAGAATAGTTAATAGTTAATAGTTAAGTAAAAACTCCAGCTCCTCTCGCGACCTCCTTCTTTGTTGAGGGTTGCAAGAGAATGACTGGATATGACATGTGAGGGGAGGAGCTATATAGCAGCTCTGCTTGGGTGATCCTCTTGCAACTTCCTGTTGGGAAGGAGAATATATCCCATAAGTAATGGATGACCCGTGGACTGAACACACTTAACAAGAGAAACAGCACACTCCGGTGCCATTTAAAATAACAAACTTTTGATTGAAGAATAATTAAGTAATAACTCCAGCTCCTCTCGCGACCTCCTTCTTTGTTGAGGGTTGCAAGAGAATGACTGGATATGACATGTGAGGGGAGGAGCTATATGGCAGCTCTGCTTGGGTGATCCTCTTGCAACTTCCTGTTGGGAAGGAGAATATATCCCATAAGTAATGGATGACCCGTGGACTGAACACACTTAACAAGAGAAAAATTAGTTATTCTCCGTTAGACTTGGTACTATGCGGTTGTGATGTCCCTCTCTCTGCCTTTTCTTAGCTACCTTAATCCAAGGTTCGCGTTGAGGCTGAGGTCCTGATGACTTTAATCTTGCATCATGGTGGTTTTCTTGACCATTCAATCTAGGCAGAGATGGCTGGGCTATTCCCAGGCTAGAACAAAAACTATCAATGTCCTCTGGAGACCGATAAGTGTGCATCTGGTTGTTTTGTGAGACTTTTAAACTAAATGGGAAACCCCACCTATAATGTTGTAGGTGTAACATGAGGTATCTTGCATCTTTCCTTCTTTATAGGGTATGAGGAGAAAGATCAGGAAATATTTGTAGGGAATGATCTCTGAAATCGAGGGGCTAGGATTTCCTCGCCGCCCCCATAATCTTCTCTTTGTCATGGTATTGGTGAAATTTGATTATTATGTCCCTAGTAGGGGCTGGATCCTTGGGAATAGGTCTTAGGGCTCTATGGGCTCTATCTAGGTATAACTTCCAAACTTTGAGTTTGTAAGAGATGGCAAAACAAGGCTTGTAGGTATTCTGGTATCTGTGCAGAAGAAACTGATTTAGAGACTCCTCTGAGACGGATATTTTGTTGTCTGCCTCTGTTGTCAATATCCTCTAAATGTAGTTGTAGCTGATTGATGGTATCTGATTGATCTTGTGACTGTTGAGCAAGGGAGTTAGTGTCATCGTATAGTGATTCTGTTGCCTCCTCTAGCTGAGCCACTCTATTTCCCAGACAAGTGATGTCTTTCTTCACCTCCATCAATCCCTCTTTGATGAGTTGTCCCACTTGTGAGACCAGCAAAGTGAAGTCTTCTTTAGAGGGTAGGGATTTAAGATCGGCCTTAGTAATGGGAGCCTGATCGTCATGAGAGGTATCAAGTGATGAATTCTCACAATCTTCTTGTGCCCCTGTGATATCTGTAGAAGTTTCTGTAAGAGATTCAGTAGGTTTAAAAAAGGCACTAACCCTTTTTCCGGGAAAGATTGGATGTTTCAGGGACTTTATCAGGCTTATTATTTATTTTTTGATGCCATGATGTCCAATCTTATGTGTACTACGATAGTGTGCACTCGGGAAAATCAGGAATATGAGAGTCTTTCTATGAGTGGATTGAAAAAAGAAAAAGGCTTATAGCTGGTTTATATGGTTTACTCCCACTTCACCACCACAGTTGCGCCTTAATTATTTAAAAGGAGCTCTAATCTACTGTCAACTCAACAGTTGTTATTAAGATATGGGCTGCAGAGAGGCCTTGTCTGGTTATGATGTGAAGGGAGGCTTAAGTGCTAAAACAGCTCAATATAACAGGGAGTCTGCATTGTATACACTTTGTATTTCATGTGTTCTTAGCCAGTATGTGAAAAAGTTCTATTACTCTGTTAGCCGTATGGATGTGTCTGGCGTATTACCATGATGTCAAATCTGAGCCATAATACAGAGTAAATAACGAGGACATGTTGACTTTCTTGTTATCTTTATTTCCCTTATAAGAATGAACATTCAGAGTGATGTCAACTTGTTTTGGCCCTATTTATGAGGGTTTAAGGAGCACACAATCCCCGTTACAAGTCTTTGGTACTTTCATTAATGTGTGGTATTGCCACGCAGAGAGGCCGCGCACGTACTTGCCTTGTCACAGGGGTGCGTATGTTTGGACTTAGGCCAAAGATAAAATGGTGCCGCTCAACAGAGCGATCCTGTGCGTATCTATAATATGTCGGTTTTGAGGCCGTTTTCTAGTCTGGGATGTTCACTGAGGATTCCCTCATCATTTACGGCGGTTTTAACAATCAGCAGTGGCCCATTAGAGTTAAAGGCACTTGATGCAAGCTGTAGTGGTTAGGGAGCTCTAAAGTTACAGGGCCATCACCTAGGCTCGCAGGCTCCGCCCCCCCAGCAGCCTTTTATTTTTACTGTATATCTCAGTGCTTTCTTTCTTATTCCCCATATTACACTTTAAAAGCCATCTGTTACTCTAGAAACATGCTATTTTAAATTTACACACAGATCAATCTTGGAATAGTTAAAGGAATAGTAAAATCAACATTTATTTACTTCTTTTATTAATTTTGCTTATTTTTTCTGGCATTCTTTGTTAAAGAGTAATCCTAACTGAGCTCAGGAGTGTGCACGTGCCTTTAGCCATCTGGCAGCAGTGTTTGCAACAGTATTTATAAAAATGTTATACATACACAATCTACTGCAGACACACTATGGCAGCAGGCAATGCTGCTGTTAAACAATGTAAACAGACACGTTTACATCGTTTAACATTTCCAAACAGTTTGCTTCCAAATCTCACACCTTAATGAGATTTTTCTCTGAGCTCAATATATCAGACTCCACCTCTGTTTTCTAACATCAGAATGTATATTTGTGAAATCAGTCAGTGTTCAACTGTGAATCGAAAGGTTTGTAGTACCCAGTAGACAGGAACACTGAAGTATTTTTGTTAGCCTGTATTACTGTTGAGGAGATGAGAATGAGCACTTACTGTATTGTCCTATAAGAGCAAGCAGGGTAAGTACGCAGGTACCTATGCAGGGACGAAACTACAGGGGGTGCAGAGGTCGCAATTGCAACTGGGCCCCCAAGGGTGGGGGGGGCCCAGCTTAAAAAAAAAAAAAAAAAAAAAAAATTTAAATAAAAAACGTTGACCTGCCACTGCCTGCACTGATATCATCTGAGTGTGACATGATGCTTCACTAGTGTCTCTGACTACAGGGGTTAGTGTTTCTGTTTTACCCATTGGTGTTTATGTGTGTGTGTGTGTGTGTGTATGTATGTATGTATGTATGTGACTGTGTGTGTATTTATGCATGTATGTGTGTATGTTTGTGGAACCAGCAAATTACAGACCTTGTTACTACAGCATTGGGGGGGTAAACAGTGTCACTATATACAGTACGGGGGGGCTGGACCATGTCACAGACTACTGTGGTCACTTTATAATGTACTGGGGCGGGTAGGGTCAGGCCAGCAGATTACAGACTGTGTCACTGACTCACTATATACATTACTGGTGGGTCAGACCATCTCATAGACTGTGGGCACAGGGTACCTCCTTTTGTAGATATGTAATGTGATTCACATTTTTTTCTGTGTTAAAGGGACAGTCTAGGCCAAAATAAACTTTCATGATTCATATAGAGCATGTAATTTTAAACAATTTTCCAATTTACTTTTATCACCAATTTTGCTTTGTTCTCTTGGTATTCTTAGTTGAAAGCTTAACCTAGGAGGTTCATATGCTAATTTCTTAGACCTTGAAGGCCACCTCTTTTCAGAATGCATTTTTAACAGTTTTTCACCACTAGAGGGTGTTAGTTCACGTATTTCATATAGATAACACTGTGCTCGTGCACGTGAAGTTATCTGGGAGCAGGCACTGATTGGCTAAACTGCAAGTCTGTCAAATGAACTGAAATAAAGGGGCAGTTTGCAGAGGCCTAGATACAAGATAATCACAGAGGTTAAAAGTATATTATTATAACTGTGTTGGTTATGCAAAACTGGGGAATGGGTAATAAAGGGATTATCTATCTTTTAAAACAATACAAATTCTGGTGTAGACTGTCCCTTTAAATGTAAAAGAAAAAATTATATGTATCAAATTAACTTTTTTTTTTTTGGGGGGGGGGGGGCTCTTCTTAGATTTTTGCACCTGGGCCCTGTGGTTTCTAGTTACGCCTGTGTACCTGTGTTCATTTAATTACATGCACTGTGTCCTTTTAACATCAATCTCAAAAAGATTGTTGCCCAGGAACAATAACTGCTTGAATAAAGCAGATACACAACAATCTTCCATGGAAAAAATCTTATTGGAGTATCCCAGGAATGTTATTAGTCAGTGGAACCCACTTTATTGTTGAGAGGAGACAATATGTGCCTGTGCTGCATGCGATATGAATAAAGCAACTTGTTTATTCCCCAGCATATTTCTGTGAGGGGTGTTATTCAGACATTTTACAGATCTTCCCATCAGCAATAAAATTCATTGCATTTTTTTGTCCATTTGTAAAACTTGCTGAATACAGTAAATAATCCAGTACACAATGTTTAATTGTAATCAATGGTGATTTAAATGTTTAATTTACAATACAGACTATATAAATCCAACCTCTATATAAATGGATTTGGCTGCCCTGAATAAATGATATTGCATCAGAGAGAATAATAATTAGTGAACAGACCAAGGGCGCGATCCGATATAGATCGCAGTTTGCGGCGCAAGCAAGGGAACCGGCGTCGCCCGCAGTTTCAGCTCGCAACTCGAGCTATCCCATATAGGTCGCCGTCAGATGCTAACGTGCCGTAAGTCTGACAAACCAGCGATGTCCAGAAATCTGCGTAAGTACAAATTTCTGGCGTCGCCAGTGACTTGCGCCACGTTAGAAACTGCCGGCGCCTATAAAACCTGACTAAAGTCTAAAACACCCGCACTGTCTAACACGCCTCCCTAACATAGCCCGCACTGTCTAACACGCCTCCCTAACATAGCCCGCACTGTCTAACCCTCTATCCGCTATCCCCCCTCACTAGCCTAACAATAAAAAAGCTATTAACCCCTAAACCGCCGCTCCCGTACCCCGCCGCAACCTAATAAAGTTATTAACCCCTAAACCGCCGCTCCCGTACCCCGCCGCCAGCTATATTATATCTATAACCCCCTAAAGTGAGCCCCTAACACCGCCGCCATCTATATTAAAATTATTAACCCCTAATGTAAGCCCCTTACACCGCCGCCATCTCTATTAAAATGATTAACCCCTAATTTAATCTACCTACCCCGCCGCCAGCTATATTATCTATATTAACCCTAAGTATATTATAGTTAATATAGGTATTACATTATATATATTAACTATATTAACCCTAATTATATTAGGGTTAATATAGTTAATATAGTTACTATAGTATTTATATTAACTATATTAACTCTATCTAACCGTAACACCCCTAACTAAATTTATATTAAATTAATCTAATTCATTTATAAACTAAAATATTCCTATTTAAATCTAAATACTTACCTATAAAATAAACCCTAAGATAGCTACAATATAATTAATAATTACATTGTAGCTATGTTAGGGTTAATATTTATTTTACAGGTAAATTGTTAATTATTTTAACTAGGTATAATAGATATTAAATAGTTATTAACTATTTAATATCTACCTAGTTAAAATAATTACCCAATTACCTGTAAAATAAATCCTAACCTAAGTTACAAATACACCTACACTATCAATAAATTTAATAAACTACAAACATCTATCTAAAAATACAATTAAATTAACTAAACTAAATTACAAAAAAAAACAAACACTAAATTACAAAAAATAAAAAAAAGATTACAAGATATTTAAGCTAATTACACCTATTCTAAGCCCCCTAATAAAATAATAAACCCCCAAAATAAAAAAAATTCCCTGCCCTATTCTAAATTAAACAAATTTCAAAGCTCTTTACCTTACCAGCCCTTAAAAGGGCCTTTTGTGGGGCATGCCCCAAAGAATTCAGCTCTTTTGCATACAACAAATACAATCCCCCCCCCCCCATTACAACCCACCACCCACATACCCCTATTCTAAAACCACCCAAACCCCCCTTAAAAAAGCCTAACACTACCCCCCTGAAGATCTCCCTACCTTGTCTGCACCACACCGGGCCGAACTCCTGATCCGATCCGGGCGATGTCTTCCTCCAAGCGGCAAAGAAGAATTCTTCCTCCGGCGACGTCTTCCTCCAAGCGGCAGCAAAGTCTTCATTCTTCCGGCGGCATCTTCAATCTTCTTTCTTCGCTCCGCCGCCGCGGAGCATCCATCCTGGCCGACTGCTGTACTTGGAATGAGGTACCTTTAAATGACGTCATCCAAGATGGCGTCCGCCGAATTCCGATTGGCTGATAGGATTCTATCAGCCAATCGGAATTAAGTTAGAAAAATCTGATTGGCTGATTGAATCAGCCAATCAGATTCAAGTTCAATCCGATTGGCTGATCCAATCAGCCAATCAGATTGAGCTCGCATTCTATTGGCTGTTCCGATCAGCCAATAGAATGCGAGCTCAATCTGATTGGCTGTTCCGATCAGCCAATCGGATTGAACTTGAATCTGATTGGCTGATTCAATCAGCCAATCAGATTTTTCTAACTTAATTCCGATTGGCTGATAGAATCCTATCAGCCAATCGGAATTCGGCGGACGCCATCTTGGATGACGTCATTTAAAGGTACCTCATTCCAAGTACAGCAGTCGGCCAGGATGGATGCTCCGCGGCGGCGGAGCGAAGAAAGAAGATTGAAGATGCCGCCGGAAGAATGAAGACTTTGCTGCCGCTTGGAGGAAGACGTCGCCGGAGGAAGAATTCTTCTTTGCCGCTTGGAGGAAGACATCGCCGGAGGAAGAATTCTTCTTTGCCGCTTGGAGGAAGACATCGCCCGGATCGGATCAGGAGTTCGGCCCGGTGTGGTGAAGACAAGGTAGGGAGATCTTCAGGGGGGTAGTGTTAGGCTTTTTTAAGGGGGGTTTGGGTGGTTTTAGAATAGGGGTATGTGGGTGGTGGGTTGTAATGGGGGGGGGGGATTGTATTTGTTGTATGCAAAAGAGCTGAATTCTTTGAGGCATGCCCCACAAAAGGCCCTTTTAAGGGCTGGTAAGGTAAAGAGCTTTGAAATTTGTTTAATTTAGAATAGGGCAGGGAATTTTTTTTATTTTGGGGGTTTATTATTTTATTAGGGGGCTTAGAATAGGTGTAATTAGCTTAAATATCTTGTAATCTTTTTTTTATTTTTTGTAATTTAGTGTTTGTTTTTTTTTGTAATTTAGTTTAGTTAATTTAATTGTATTTTTAGATAGATGTTTGTAGTTTATTAAATTTATTGATAGTGTAGGTGTATTTGTAACTTAGGTTAGGATTTATTTTACAGGTAATTGGGTAATTATTTTAACTAGGTAGATATTAAATAGTTAATAACTATTTAATATCTATTATACCTAGTTAAAATAATTAACAATTTACCTGTAAAATAAATATTAACCCTAACATAGCTACAATGTAATTATTAATTATATTGTAGCTATCTTAGGGTTTGTTTTATAGGTAAGTATTTAGATTTAAATAGGAATATTTTAGTTTATAAATGAATTAGATTAATTTAATATAAATTTAGTTAGGGTTAGATAGAGTTAATATAGTTAATATAAATACTATAGTAACTATATTAACTATATTAACCCTAATATAATTAGGGTTAATATAGTTAATATATATAATGTAATACCTATATTAACTATAATATACTTAGGGTTAATATAGATAATATAGCTGGCGGCGGGGTAGGTAGATTAAATTAGGGGTTAATCATTTTAATAGAGATGGCGGCGGTGTAAGGGGCTTACATTAGGGGTTAATAATATTAATATAGCTGGCGGCGGTATAGGGGGATTAGATTAGGGGTTAATAATTTTTATATAGGTGGCGGCGGTGTAAGGGGTCAGATTAGGGGATAGATAAGGTAGATGGCGGCGGTTTTAGGGGCTCACAGTAGGGGGTTAGTTTATGTAGATGGCGGCGGGGTCCGGGAGCGGCGGTTTAGGGGTTAATAACTTTATTAGGGATTTCGGGGGGGGGGGGGGGGGGATCGCGGTTGACAGGTAGATAGACATTGCGCATGCGTTAGGTGTTAGGTTTATTTTAGAAGATCGCGGTTGACAGGGAGATAGACATTGCGCATGCGTTAGGTGTTAGGTTTATTTTCTAGTTAGTTTAGGGAGTTACGGGGCTCCAATAGTCAGCGTAAGGCTTCTTACGGCTGCATTTTGTGGCGAGGTGAAAATGGAGTAAGTTTTCTCCATTTTCGCCACGTAAGTCCTTACGCTGCATATTGGATACCAAACTGCGCTGGTTTGGTATACCTGCCTATGGCCCAAAAAACTACGGGCGACGGCAGAAATATACGCGCGTAACTTCTAGGTTACGCCGTATATATAATACCAAATCAGCGTAAATATTGGCGTCGCCGGCTTTTGCGGGCGACGCTTTATATCGGATCGACCCCCAAATCTGAATGGGATAGATAATACAAATACACAAATAATATTGTAAAATACCAGTTGCTGTTTGTATGTGGCAGCACACGTCACTTAAAGGGACAGTCTACACCAGAATTTTTATTGTTTAAAAAGATAGATTTACCCATTTCCAGTTTTGCATAACCAACACTGCTATAATAATATACTTTTTAGCTCTGTGATTACCTTGTATCTAAGCCTCTGCAGACTGCCCTTTTATTTCAGTTCTTTTGACAGACTTGCATTTTAACAAATCAGTGCTGACTCCTAGGTAACTCCACATGCATGAGCACAATGTTATCTATATGGCACATATTACCTAACGCCCTCTAGTTGTGAAAAACTGTCAAAAAACATTCAGATAAGAGGTGGCCTTCTAGTGCTAAGAAATTAGCATATTAACCTTACTTAGGTTTAGCTTTCAACTAAGAATACCAAGAGAACAAAGGAAAATTGATGATAAAAGTGAATTGGAAAATTGTTTAAAACTACATGCCCTATCTGAATCGTGAAAACAGAATTTATGTTTACCTGATAAAAAAATTTCTCCAACGGTGTGTCCTGTCCACGGCTTCATCCTTACTTGTGGGATATTCTCTTCCCCTACAGGAAAAGGCAAAGAGAGCACCCAGCAAGAGCTGTCCATATAGCTCCCCCTCTGTCTCCGCCCCCCAGTCATTCGACCGACGGTTAGGAGAAAAAGGAGAAACCATAGGGTGCCGTGGTGACTGTAGTGTATAAAGAAAGACATTTTTCAAACCTGGTTAAAAACCAGGGCGGGCCGTGGACCGGACACACCGTTGGAGAAAGAAATTTATCAGGTAAACATAAATTCTGTTTTCTCCAACATTGGTGTGTCCGGTCCACGGCTTCATCCTTACTTGTGGGAACCAATACCAAAGCTTTAGGACACGGATGAAGGGAGGGAGCAAACCAGGTTACCAAAACGGAAGGCACCACGGCTTGCAAAACCTTTCTCCCAAAAATAGCCTCCGAAGAAGCATAAGTATCGAATTTGTAAAATTTGGCAAAAATATGCAGAGAAGACCAAGTCGCTGCCTTACAGATCTGATCAACAGAAGCCTCGTTCTTGAAAGCCCATGTGGAAGCCACAGCTCTAGTAGAATGAGCTGTAATTCGTTCAGGAGGCTGCCGTCCGGCAGTCTCATAAGCCAATCGGATGATGCTTTTCAGCCAAAAAGAAAGAGAGGTAGCAGTAGATTTCTGCCCTCTCCTCTTACCGGAATACACAACAAACAAAGATGATGTCTGTCTGAAATCCTTTGTTGCTTCTAAATAGAACTTTAAAGCACGGACCACATCTAGATTGTGTAACAAGCGTTCCTTCTTTGAAACTGGATTCGGACACAGAGAAGGAACAACAATTTCCTGGTTAATATTCCTGTTGGAAACGACCTTTGGAAGAAAACCAGGCTTGGTACGTAAAACTACCTTATCTGTATGGAATACCAGATAGGGAGAAGTACACAAAGCATATAATTCAGAAACTCTTCTAGCAGAAGAAATAGCAACCAAAAAACAGAACTTTCCAAGATAGTAACTTAATATCTATGGAATGCATGGGTTCAAACGGAACCCCCTGAAGAACTGAAAGAACTAAATTTAGACTCCAAGGAGGAGTCATGGGTCTGTAAACAGGCTTGATTCTAACTAACGCCTGTACAAAAGCCTGTACATCTGGCACTGCTGCAAGACGTTTGTGTAACAAAACAGACAGAGCAGATATCTGTCCTTTTAAGGAACTAGCTGACAAACCTTTATCCAGACCTTCTTGGAGAAAGGAAAGTATCCTAGGAATTTTAATTTTACTCCAAGGGAATCCCTTGGATTCACACCAACGGATATATTTTTGCCATATCTTATGGTAAATCTTCCTAGTTACAGGTTTTCTGGCTTGAACCAGAGTATCTATGACTGTATCTGAAAACCCACGCTTAGATAGAATCAAGCGTTCAATTTCCAAGCAGTCAGTTGGAGAGAGACTAGATTTGGATGTTCGAACGGACCTTGTACTAGAAGATCCTGCCTCAAAGGTAGCTTCCATGGTGGAGCCGATGACATATTCACCAGGTCTGCATACCAAGTCCTGCGTGGCCACGCAGGGGCTATTAGAATCACAGAGGCCTGCTCCTGTTTGATCCTGGCTACAAGCGGAAACGGTGGAAATACATAAACTAGGTTGAACGACCAAGGCGCCACTAATGCATCCACCAGTGTCGCCTTGGGATCCCTGGATCTGGACCCGTATCGAAGAACCTTTGCGTTCTGGCGAGACGCCATCAGATCCATATCTGGAATGCCCCATAGTTGAGTTAACTGGGCAAAAACCTCCGGGTGGAGTTCCCACTCCCCCGGATGAAAAGTCTGACGACTCAAATAATCCGCCTCCCAGTTGTCCACTCCTGGGATGTGAATTGCAGATAGGTGGCAGGAGTGATCCTCCGCCCATTTGATTATCTTGGATACCTCTCTCATCGCTAAGGAACTCTTTGTTCCCCCCTGATGATTGATGTACGCTACAGTCGTCATGTTGTCCGACTGGAACCTTATGAATTTGGCCTTTGCTAGGTGAAGCCACGCCAGGAGCGCATTGTAATATCGCTCTCAGTTCTAAAATGTTTATCGGGAGAAGAGACTCTTCTCGAGACCATAGACCTTGAGCTTTCAGAGAGTCCCAGACCGCACCCCAGCCTAAGAGACTGGCGTCGGTCGTGACAATGACCCATTCTGGTCTGCGGAAACTCATTCCTTGAGACAGGTGATCGTGAGACAACCACCAGCGGAGATAATCCCTGGTTACCTGGTCTACTTGAATCTGGGGAGAAAGTCTGCATAGTCCCCATTCCACTGATTGAGCATGCACAGTTGTAATGGTCTTAGATGAATTCGAGCAAAAGGAACTATGTCCATTGCTGCAACCATCAATCCTACTACTTCCATGCACTGAGCTATGGAAGGCTGAAGAATAGAGTGAAGAACTTTACAAGCATTTAGAAGCTTTGACTTTCTGACCTCTGTCAGGAAGATCTTCATTTCTAAAGAATCTATTATTGTTCCCAAAAAGGGAACTCTTGTTGACGGAGACAGGGAACTCTTTTCTACGATCACCTTCCACCCGTGAGATCTGAGAAAGGCTAGAACAATGTCTGTATGAGCCTTTGCTTTGGAAAGGGACGACGCTTGGATTAGAATGTCATCTAGATAAGGTGCTACAGCAATGCCCCTCGGTCTTAGAACCGCTAGAAGGGACCCTAGCACCTTTGTGAAAATTCTGGGAGCAGTGGCTAAACCGAACGGAAGAGCCACGAACTGGTAATGTTTGTCCATGAAGGCGAACCTCAGGAACTGATGATGATCTTTGTGTATAGGAATATGCAGGTAGGCATCCTTTAAGTCCACGGTAGTCCTATATTGACCCTCCTGGATTGTTGGTAAAATTGTCCGAATGGTTTCCATTTTGAATGATGGAACTCTGAGGAATTTGTTTAGAATTTTTAGATCCAGAATTGGCCTGAAAGTTCCCTCTTTTTTGGGAACTACAAACAGGTTTGAGTAAAAACCCAGACCTTGTTCCGCTGTTGGAACTGGGTTTATCACTCCCATTTTTAATAGGTCTCCTACGCAATGTAAGAATGCCTGTCTCTTTATCTCGTTTGCCATGCGTCCCTTCTGGGGTCAACAATGGGGAACATTTTCTTGAATATAGGAGGTGGAACAAAAGGTATACCTGGCTTTTCCCACTCCTTAGTCACTATATCCGCCACCCACTTGGGTATCGGAAAGGCATCAGCGTGCACTGGGACCTCTAAGAATTTGTCCATCTTGCACAATTTCTCTGGAATTACCAAAGAATCACAGTCATCAAGAGTAGTTAGGACCTCCTTTAGCAGGGCGCGGAGATGTTCTAACTTAAATTTAAATTTTACGACATCAGTATCTGCCTGCTGAGAAACTTTTCCTGAATCAGAAATTTCCCCCTCAGACAGGCCCTCCCTCACTGCCAATTCAGATTGATGTGAGGGTATAACTGATAAATTGTCCTCAGCGCCAACCTGCTCATCTTCTGTATTTAAAACTGAGCTGTCGCGCTTTCTAGGGTAGGATGGCAGTTTGGATAACAGATTTGCTATTGAATTATCCATTACTGCTGTTAATTGTTGCATAGTAACAAGCATTGGCGCGTTAGATCTACTAGGTATCGCTTGCGCGGGCAAAACTGGTGTTGACACAGAAGGAGAGGATGAGGAACTATCCCCACTACCTTCATTAGAAGAATCATCTTGGGCAATCTTATTCAATGTGGCAGTACTGTCCATACTTTGTTTGGACGCTATGACACAATTTGCACAAACATTAATTGGGGGAACCACCTTGGCTTTCATACACACAGAACATAAGCCATCTGAAGGTATAGACATGTTAGACAGAATTTGGCAGGCTAATAATGCAATAAAAGCGTTTTTAAAGAAAAGTGTTACTGTCCCTTTAAATAATAAACAGATTATAACATATGAGACAAGCAGAGGTTTATTGAGTGCAGATCTCAGAGAAAATAGCCTAAAATCAGTGTTTTGTTGGTACATGACTCCTGAGAGAATGGCACACTCTATCAAAGGGGACTCCAACCTCTGCTATAGAGGATGTAAGACCAAAGGTACATACATACACATGTGGTGGGAATGCCCCAAAGTTAAAAACATATGGGATCGGATTTCAGACCTCTTATCTAACTTGGTTGAGGACCAAATCACTGTCAGTGCCCCACAAGCTTTACTAAATGTTAAAACTCAGGGCTACAACTCCCACATAAACACTTTTTTCAGAATAATCTTCACTACAGTCAGGACCTCAATAGCCAAACACTGGAAGACAGGGGTACCAACATGGTCAGAGATTGTCAGCAAACTTGCTGGAGTGTACGCTATGCATGAGACAGCTGCTCATTTACAAAACAAGATGGACAACTTCAGCAGAATCTGGTTCTATTGGATAATGGGGGGAGGTAATAATGGCCTCTGTTAAACCATAAAATAGGGAGAGATGGGGAGGTCATGGTGGACAGGAACCATAACATAATTAGGAACACAACTGAGATATCCAGAGTTAAGAGATAGAATGCAGAGTATATAGCAATCTGACTGGTTTATTGTTGTTATTGTTGATTTCTTTCTTTTTTTTTTTTTTATGTTTCAGTATTGTTTTTTTATAAAAAAGAAGAGTGCAAATGAACTGTCGGAGGCCCAGCTATGGGTCGGGTCCTTTGTTTTCCATTAAACATTTATATGATATGTAACATTGCTGTACCCGATGTAGGGTGGGTCAACGATGACCAAGACTTATACTATGTATGTATTTTTTTTATGTTATCTCATTTTGCACCCAATAAAAATCATTTCAACTAAATAATAAACAGGCACACTTTATTTCTGATATATTGAAAAACAATGAAGGCAATGTCCGATTTTTACAAAATTTTTACCCCAGAGTCCTAATGCCCTGAAAGTATTGCACACCAAGTTTCAAGACTTTAACCCTTAAAATTAGCAAACCGGAGCTATTTGTTCAATTAGACAATTTTAGTACACTACAATCACAGCCACAGCCTTGCTGCGGCTTTTTACCTTCCCTGAGAGTTATTCAGCAATGAAATAAACCTTCCAGAGTCCGTTTTAGGATGCCACAGGACCTCTCACATGAAGCTGCATGCACTGCCATGAAAGTAAACTGCGCAATTGAGGCGCGAAAACGGGGCCTCCTTCCTCTGCATACCAGAGTGAAGGGGCCTTCCTGACTGAAATAGCCGTCTAACTCAATGCCAGGCGATAAAAAACGTTCCCAAAGTGCTTTTAAGTGCACAAAACACTCTAAATGCCATTAAAATATTAAATGAAACAATCGATTTAGCCCACAATAGTGTCAACCAGTGTATAGCCCATTTGTAAGCCTTAATTTGTTATGAGTCTGAGAAAATGGCTTACTTACCCCTTAAGGGAAAAATGACAGTCTTCTACCATTAGCATGTCTTGTTAGAAATATGATTGATCATACCTTGAGCAGAAAAGTCTGCAAACTGTTCCCCCCAACTGAAGTTCTCTGGACTCAACAGTCCTGCGTGGGAACAGCAATTGATTTTAGATACTGCTGCTAAAATCATACTCCTCTTTAAACAGAACTCTTCATCCTTTTCTGTTTTAGAGTAAATAGTACAAACCGGCACTATTTTAAAATAACAAACTCTTGATAGAAGAATAAAAAAAAAACTACAACTAACACCACATACTCTTTACCATCCTCGTGGAGATGCTACTTGTTCAGAGCGGCAAAGAGAATGACTGGGGGGCGGAGCCAGAGGGGGAGCTATATGGACAGCTCTTGCTGGGTGCTCTCTTTGCCATTTCCTGTAGGGGAAGAGAATATCCCACAAGTAAGGATGAAGCCGTGGACCGGACACACCAATGTTGGAGAAAGTTTATTTTTAACTAGACTGTCCCTTTAATCTTCACCTGTGTGGGATCACTTGCTATACATCTGATCCAACTATTGGGATTATAGACAATTTACATAGTATCTGGTATATAACCAAGGAGGTTAGAATTTTATTAGAAGCCAGACTTGTTAGATGCTATGATTTAAAAATCATAGAGAAATACACCTTGCAGAGCAACCCCAGAGGTAGAAAACTTAGTGAAGCAACTGAACATTTGTACAGCAGAAAAATTATTAATTCAGCATGTGTGACTTTATAAAACTGCTTGCTTTGCAGACAAAATCGCCTGAACTCATCACAGCTTTTCCACAACACATTAAATCACTTCTTTTTCAATGCTTTGTAACTCCAGAGCAGAACACAGCTGGAGAACCAATCAGGAGTGGCATATGCATGTAGCCACCACTCACCAGCTACAACCTGTTTAAGATCAAACTTCACGTGAGTTAGTATCTTTAACTCCTTCATAGGGTATTAACATTTACCAGCAAGAATTTGTACAATAATAAAGGCTCTAATGCACCAGAATATTTTATTAGTTTTTTAAATTTTCCTTTAATAAAGGGACATTTCAAGTAACTTTTTAAGCACCGTATAGTAATTACATCACTGTTTATCACCAAAAGGGTTTGCAAAATACTAATGTAAATAATATTTTAACTCCCTATAAGTAAACATGCCCAACCCCCAAGTGATATGACAAAGTGGGTAGTACAGACAATCACAGGCCATACTGTATAGTGACTCTAACTTCATTGTGCAGGACCCAGCAGGCCAACGCTACAGCAGCTAAAGCTGAGTGCACAATCAAACTCTAATTACTCTTGATGTGGCAGGTGATATGGACTCTGATTGGCTGTACTACCACTTATGTCATATCTTTAAAAAAAAGTTGGGATACAATGGGAAGCCAGATGCGTTGGAATATCGGCATCTATGTGGGGGTTAAAATAGGAATTATATCAATGTTTTATAAGCCTATTTTGGTAAAAAGCAGCTTGTAAGCACAGCTATATTACATTTATTGTCCCGTTAATCCACAACATGTCAAAACATGTTTAATGTGACTTAAAGCAATTGTAAACTTAAGCTCTACGCTCAACAGTATTAGTAAAAAAAAAAAATAGATGTAAAAATATATAGATAATAACCGTTCCATTTTCTTATACATTCCGTCGTTCCTCCGCCTGCAACACATAGGGCTCGATTTATCAAGCCCCTACAGCTGCAAGTTCTCACAAGAACTTGCTCGCCATAATTTATCAAGCAGCGGTCACCAGACCGCTGCTTCCCTAAGCTCTTCTCCACCTCTAAGGTGGCGAAATTCAATCTCCGTGGTCGGGTCCGACCGAGGAGATTGACAGCTCCTGCCCGAGCGTGATTGGCTGTGCGCGGGCAGGGGGCGGGATTGCACATGAGCGCAAAATTGCGCTTGTGTGCAGTGTTGATTACCTGCGGGTAATTTCGCCCCACCACAGCCGAGCTGAGGCGTACAGGGTCGCGTATACGTACCCCTGTACGCCTCAGCTTTGATAAATCTAGCCCTAAGTCTATTTCCGTGTAAAATCATGCTATAGGCAATTGCAACGTGCGCCCTTTGGCTACAGTGTAATTCATCATTTTACACTGAAATAGACTATGCGCGTGGGCGGAGGAACAGCGGATTATTTAAGAAAATGAAAAAGTAATTATTTATTTATTTTAGCATCTACATTGATTTTAATCAATGAAAGTGCCTTTCATTTACTTTTTTTTGTATACTAATATTGTTGAGCGTAGAGTTTAAGTTTACAATTAATTTAAACAAATAGAGATGCCTAAAAAGACTCAGGCTGGGAGACCATAATAATACAGGGAATGATTCTGCATTAATATCTCCTTTGCAATGTTCATGCAGTCAGACAGAGCAGTACAGTACATTACAATTTAATAACTGCTGCATCTTGTGCTTGGAAAAACCTGGTTAATTATAGTTTGTAAATGTACGCAGGTGTTAAAGAGATAGAGATACAATTTTAAGCAACTTTCATAGCTACTTGCATTATTAAATGGACATGAAACCCATTTTTTCTCTTTCATGGTTCAGGCAGAACACACAATTTTAAATAACTTTCTAATTTATTTATATTATACATTGTGCATCATTCTCTTGGTATCCTTTATTAAAGGAGCACTAATGCACTACTGGGAGCTAGCTGAATACATAAGCAGCTATCTCCCAGCTTCTGAGTCTACCAAGGTATGCTATTCAACCAAGAATACCAAGAGAACAAAGCAAATTAGATATTAAAAGTAAATTGGAAAGTTGTTTAAAATTGTACGCTCTGAGTCATGGCCTTTAAGTTTCTTTTCTTGGTATCCTTTATTTATGCACATTTTTAACAATGTTATACATTGAAGCACTACAGGGCAGTAGTAGTTGCAACTATGTATTATTAATCTAAAAGTTTTGTTGAAACGCTGCTTCCACATAGTGCTCATGACATGTGCACCTTCCTGCACCTACCTGAGTACCAAGAGAATAACTACTGCTTATTTGGTTTGCTCTGCCAGAGACCTTAACCAGTTCAGAATTTGCAAGTGTGTCTATCCCATCAGATAGAAGTCCATGCATATCCTGCCTTCATGCATTAGAGGTGATTTGCCTACACACATTAGAGGTGATATGTCTTCATGCATTAGAGGTGATATGTCTTCATGCATTAGAGGTGATTTGTCTACACGCATTAGAGGTGATATCTGGTCATGCATTAGAGGTGATATCCCTACACGCATTAGAGGTGATATGCCTTCATGCATTAGAGGTGATATGCCTTCATGCATTAGAGGTGATATGCCTTCATGCATTAGAGGTGATATGCCTTCATGCATTAGAGGTGATATGCCTTCATGCATTAGAGGTGATATGCCTACACGCATTAGAGGTGATATCTGGTCATGCATTAGAGGTGATATGCCTACACGCATTAGAGGTGATATCCCTACATGCATTAGAAGTGATATGTCTTCATGCATTTGAGGTGATATGCCTACACGCATTAGAGGCGATATGTCTACACGCATTAGAGGCGATATCTGGTCATGCATTAGAGGTGATAAGCCTACACGCATTAGAGGTGATAAGCCTACACGCATTAGAGGTGATATGCCTTCATGCATTAGAGGTGATATGCCTACACGCATTAGAGGTGATAAGCCTACACGCATTAGAGGTGATATGCCTTCATGCATTAGAGGTGATAAGCCTACACGCATTAGATGTGATATGCCTTCATGCATTAGATGTCATAAGCCTACACGCATTAGAGATGATATGCCTTCATGCATTAGAGGTGATAAGCCTACACGCATTAGAGGTGATATGCCTTCATGCATTAGAGGTAATATGCCTACACGCATTAGAAGTGATATGCCTACACGCATTAGAGGTGATATGCATATACGCATTAGAGGTGATATGCCTACACGCATTATAGGTGATATGCCTACACGCATTATAGGTGATATGCCTACACGCATTATAGGTGATATGCCTACATGCATTAGAGGTGATATGCCTACACGCATTAGAGGTGATATGCCTACACGTATTAGAGGTGATATGCCTACACACATTAGAGGTAATATGCCTTCATGCATTAGAGGTGATATTCCTACACGCATTGGAGGTGATATCGCCTTCATGCATTAGACTTGATATGCCTTCATGCATTAGAGGTGATATGCCTACACGCATTAGAGATTATATGCATAAACGTATTTAATATAAAGTGTATCCTTTACTAAAGGAGCACAAATGCACTACTGGGAGCTAGCTGAATACATCAGCAGCTATCTCCCAGCTTCTGAGTCTACCAAGGTATGCTATTAAACCAAGAATACCAAGAGAACAAAGCAAATTAGATATTAAAAGTAAATTGGAAAGTTGTTTTAAATTGTACACTCTGAGTCATGGCCTTTAAGTTTCTTTTCTTGGTATCCTTTATTTATGCGCATTTTTAACAATGTTATACATTGAAGCACGACAGGGCAATAGTAGTTGCAACTATGTATTATTAATCTAAAAGTTTTGTTGAAACACTGCTGCCACATAGTGCTCATGACATGTGCACCTTCCTGCACCTACCTGGGTACCAAGAGAATAACTACTGCTTATTTAGTTTGCTCTGCCAGAGCCCTTAACCAGTTCAGAATTTGCAAGTGTGTCTATCCCATCAGATAGAAGTACATGTATATTCTGCCTTCATGCATTAGAGGTGATATGCCTACACGCATTAGAGGTGATATGCCTTCATGCATTAGAGGTGATATGCCTACACGCATTAGAAGTGATATGTCTTCATGCATTAGAGGTCATGCATTAGAGGTCACATTAGAAGTGATATGCCTACACGCATTAGAAGTGATATGCCTACACGCATTAGAGGTGGTATGCCTACACGCATTAGAGGTGGTATGCCTACACGCATTAGAGGTGGTATGCCTACACGCATTAGAGGTGATATACCTACACGGATTAGAGGTGATATGTCTTCATGCATTAGAGGTGATATGCCTACACGCATTAGAGGTGATATGCCTTCATGCATTAGAGGTAATATGCCTTCATGCATTAGAGGTGATATGCCTACACGCATTATAGGAGATATGCCTTCATGCATTAGAGGTGATATCCTTACACGCATTAGAGGTGATATCGCCTTCATGCATTAGAGTTGATATGCCTTCATGCATTAGAGGTGATATGCCTACACGCATTAGAGGTGATATCGCCTTCATGCATTAGAGGTGATATGTCTTCAAGCATTAGAGTTTATATGCCTTCATGCATTAGAGGTGATATGCCTACACGCATTAGAAATTATATGCATAAAAACATTTAATATAAAGAGGATATACATAACAAAAAATAAAGTAAAAAAATAAATACTTTTGCTCATTAAAAGACACTAAGGAGTTGATATATGTGTAACGGTCTGTCTCGTCATAAGAGGTATAACATGATTAAAGGGACAGTCAACTCCAGAATTGTTATTTTTTAAAAAGATAGATAATCCCTCTATGACCCATCCCCAGTTTTGCATAACCAACACCATTATATTAAATCACTTTTTACCTATGTGATTACCTTGTATATAAGCCGCTGCACTGCTCTCTTATTTCAGTTCTTTTGACAGACTTGCATTTTAGCTAATCGGTGCCCTCTCATAAGTAACTTCATGTACTAACGCCCTCTAGCTATGAAAAATTGTCAAACGCATTCAGATAAGAGGTGGCTTTCAAGGGCTTAAATACTAGCAAATGAGCTTCCTTAGGTTTAATTTTCAACTCAGAATACCAAGAGAACAAAGCAAATTCGATGGTAAAAGTAAATTGGATAGATGTTTAAAATAACATGCCCTATCTGAATCATGAAAGTTTAATTTTGACTAGACTGTCCCTTTAACTCATGTAAGATTTGCTTCTAATTTCTGTACACTGTAAGCATAGGGTTGCCACCCGTCCCTTAAAATACAGAACCATTATAAGTTACACATGCTGCAGGGTGTGCAGGGGGGGGAATAGGAATAGTGCTGTCCAGAAACACAATACATATTCCTCCCTGCAGCATGTGTAACTCATAAGTGTCCAGGAAAACATGGCTGAGGTGGCAACCCTACCTAGTAAGCACGCTGAAGCAGTACCCTCCTCCTCTTGATTAGTCTGTTTTATGTCACTGTGTTCTACTCATGTACCCAGTACTATGGAAGTGTGTGCACATATAAATGATAATGGTAATTCATTTAAAATATATGAATGTATAGCATGCATTAGGTGTATGCAAACCATTTTAAACAATACACAAGCAAATCCCATTATTCAAAAGAAGCTACTGCTGATAGAACAGCAAATAGACATAGGTCTGTATGGAAAATGTTTTAGAACAATCCTTGGCAAACAATAGAAACATGCAGGTGCCACATCTCAGGCAGGTGCATTATTTCAGTATGTGGTCACATGTGTTTACTCCTGAATATAGCATTACAGACACAAGGGATTACAAATGCTGGTTTTCAAAATGATGGCTACTGTGATGCTCTTAAATCTGATTATAACAAGAAAGTACTTAGCAAGAGGAATTAACAGGAATGTGCTGACATGGTGCTTGGCCGGACGTCATTATTTAAACAAGACGGAAAAAAGAAAAATGAACCTAAAAATCCTAGTCGCAGAACTCTACAGCAAGCAAATCTGTTTAGAATAAAACTGGATATTAGTAAGAAATAATAGTGAATAAATACTTTGTTTTACAAATAAAAATGTCTTTACATATAATGAGTGGCGTTAACATGTTGTTTTGTTAAAATACACTGTGCTATAAAACCCGCTCGCTTGACACATTATGCCAGCTAGGCATGTGCATTATTTTGCTGAATGACAAATATTGCCATGGGCAGTGGCATTCAGCTATTTTCAGCTCCAGTTCTATTAGTGTTTAAGTGCAACAGACAAATATCTGTGCAAATCTAGATCTGTGTAATTTAACACTTATAAATCTGGTGCTGAAAATAACCGAATGCCGCAGCCATATTAAAGGGACAGTAAAGTCAAAATTAAACTTTCATTATTCGGATAGAGCATGCAATTATAAACAACTTCCCAATTTACTTTTATCACCAATTTTGCTTTGTTCTCTTGGTATTCTAAATTGAAAGCTAAACCTAGGAGGTTCATATGCTAATTTCTTAGACTTTAAAGACTGCCTCTAATCTGAATGCATTTTGACCACTAGAGGGCATTAGTTCATGTGTTTCATATAGATAACATTGAGCTCATGCATGTGAAGTTACCCTGGCGTGAGCACTGATTGGCTAAAATGCAAGTCTGTCAAAAGAACTAAAATAAGGGGGCAGCTTGCAGATACAAGGTAATCAGAGAGGTAAAAAGTGTATTTCTATAACAGTGTTGGTTATGCAAAACTGGGGAATGTGTAATAAAGGGATTATCTTTCTTTTTAAACAACAAAAATTCTGGTGTTGACTGTCCCTTTAAAGGGATACTAAACCCATGCAATTTTAAGCAACTTTCTCATTTACTCCTATTATCAATTTTTCTTCGTTCTCTTGCTATCCTTATTTGAAAAAGAAGGCATCTAAGCTAAGGAACCAGACAATTTTTGGTTCAGACCATTGGACAGCACTTGTTTATTTGTGCTGTCCAATCAGCAAGCACAACCCAGGTTGTGAACCAAAAATGGGCCGGCTTTTAAACTTACATTCTTGCTTTTCAAATAAAGATAGCAAGAGAATGAAGAAAAACTGATAATAGAAGTAAATTAGAAAGTTGCTTAAAAATGCATGCTCTATCCGAATCATGAAAGAAAAAAAATTGGGTTCAGTGTCCCTTTAAGACACGTGCATACTCCTCAGCTCTTATGAGCCTACCTAGTTTCACACTTTAATAAAAGATAACAAGAGAAGGAAGCAAATTTGATAATAGAAGTAAATTGGGAAGTTGTTTAAAATTGCATGCTCTATCCATTAATTTTGACTTTGACTGAACGAGGCTGGATACATTTATTTGCTCCGGTGCACACACAGACCATGGTAAGACATTCTCTGGAGTGGTTACCGGGAGATCCTTTCTCAAACAGTGACTTTGCCATGGTTATATTCAGTAGCAAAACGCTGCCGAAGTAAGGTCGGTACAAGGTACTTTTGACTATTGATGATCATTACAAATTATATGACAGTTTGGCTATATCAAATTACTAAGTAACAGATTGCACATATGTTAAAGTGAATGTAAAGTTTCAACAATTAGTGCCCGTTTTTTTAAAATACTATTAAAAACAGGGGCACTTTTATTGATGAAACTTTACATTGCACCGTATTTGTAGAAATACTTACCTTTGACTTCTCCAGAGCCGGATCGCAGGTCCCCCGCCTGCTTCTTCCTGCTGTACTTACACAGCAATGACGAAATAGGCTTCCTCCAATCACAGCAGGGCATCACGAAGACAACGCTCTGGGGGGGAGCCATGATTGGAGGAAGCCGGTCTCATCATTTCTGACGTAAGTACAGAGGAGCTGAGGCGGGGGATCAGCGATCCGGCTTTGGAGAAGTAAAAGCTAAGTATTTCTACAAATACGGTGCAATGTAAAGTTTCATCAATGAAAGTGCCCCTGTTTTTAATAGTATTTTTAAAAACCGGGCACTAATTGATTAAACTTTACATTCACTTTAAGGTAAACCTTTAAAGGGACATGCCAGCCAAAACTGAAATACACATGAATACATTTCAGTTTTAAATAGAAGAATTTTTATTTGTAAACATGATTCTTCATAAAAGCGGACAGTACCTTGTATCATATCTTATTCCGTAGTTTACACAATGGCAAGCCACTGCTGGCTCTCTGAGCACGCCAGCTATGTTTCACTTAAATGTGAACAGTACAAGGTTTAACTAATATTAGTGATAGCATTTAGTGGAAACATTTTTTTATAATTCAAGTGTATTACAAAATTGTTCTAAAATGGTTAAAAATGTAAATGCTTTAATGTGCATTTCAATTTTGACTGAAATATCCCTTTAATTTAAAATCAATAATATGAATCATAATACAGAGACTGTTTTTATTCCATTCACTTTAAATCATCCTACATATCCTATGTTTTGTACAACACCATGCCGGTGTTCTGTAATATTTGCCTACTGTGTTATGTTTTCCTACCTAGGTAACGCGTACGGCCAGATAGAGCACTTTCATATCAGCCATTTTTGTTTCAAATGGAGACTGATGTGAAAATTGTCGGATTGTTATATTTGGCTGTTTTGAGTGCAGATCTCGCACAAACATAAAACATTAAAACATAATTAAAAAATTATGTTATTAGCTTGTGATGATAGAATTACTTTTATAAATTTAGTTTTTCATGGTACAGATATGTTTCGATTTTTATTTTTTTTTGTTACATAGCCTGAAAAATACATTTATAAAATGAACGCTATCGTTACAACCTAATACCATACACAATATTTTGTCTTTATGTTTTAATTATTTATGTTTCAGCGAGATCTACACTGAAAATAGCCAAATATAACAAGTTCGGAAAATTATACAGAATCTGATCACTATTTTAACATCAGCCTCCTTTTGAAACAATATGTCAGGTATGAAAGTTCTTTATCTAAATATAGGCTTGGCTGTACGCGTTACATAGGTAGGTAGGACAACGTAACAAGGTAGGAAAATTTTACAGAACACCGGCCCCCTCAATCCTAAATAAATAAGCATATTTAAATTGGTTTTCCTATATAAAAAAACAAGCCCATACAACAGTTTTCATAAAAGTAAAAGCCACTCACTTCAATTAAAGTTCATGCGATGAAGATGCCCTATTACTTTCAAGTGTAAACAGTGATTCCGAGACAAGACTGAGCTTGTGATTCATCAAACATGAACACACGTACGGCCCGCTGGTTAGAAATATTTGGGCCCCAAAGCATACGTGTAGCACTGCTATGTCATGCGTCCCATAGAAGAATGCAAGCCGCATGGCTAAGACGTTTATTGGATGATCAGTGAAAAAATCCACTTGAGAAAAATTGTATCAAGGGGGGCCGGCGGGGTCAGGGTATATAAAAGATATATAGGAATGATTTACATATGTAAATACAAAGTAAGTAAATAATAATAATGTTAAAAATGGCAAATACTTAATATTTGATTAGCACTTAGATAATTTACCATCACTTTAAAGGGACCGTCTACTCCAGAATTTGTATTGGTTAAAAAGATAGATAATCCCTTTATTACCCATTTCCCAGTTTTGCATAACCAACACGGTTATATTAATATATGTTTTACCTGTGTGATTACCTTGCATCTAAGCTTCTGCAGACTGCCCCCTTATTGCAGTTCTTTTGACAGACATTAATTTTATCAAATAAGTGCTGACTCTTAAATAACTCAACGGGAGTGAGCACAATGTTATCTATATTACACACATGAACAAACAATGTCTAACTGCCAAAATAAACTGAGATAAGAGGCAGTTCAACTGCTTAGAAATTGGCATATGAGCCCACCTAGGTTTAGCTTTCCAGAAAGAATACCAAGAGAGCAAAGAAAATTTGATGACAAAAGTAAATTGTAAAGTTGTTTAAAATTGCATGTCCTATCTGAATCATCAAAGTTTAATTTTAATTAGACTGTCCCTTTAAGTACTAAGCATTTAGAACTGTCACTTTTTGGTAATTTGCAAGACTACTTGAAAACTCTAGTGCATATGTTGATCTTACCTCACTTAATTGTGGTCAGATGAATAGCTGTAAATGAGTTTGTCCACTGCTCTAAGTAATCACTGCCTTGATTGTAGCTAAGTTAGTCATTGTTTTGGACATTTTGAAGTACATGTAAGTTATAGAATTTATGTAATTGTGTATATAGTGTGGACTGTAAATAATGCATTAAAGCCATTTAACAAACTTTGGTTTAGGAAAATGTTAGATATATCGTGTAGTACTAAGAACTTTGGGTCAAGTGAAAAACTTTATGAACTGTAAACGTTGAACTGTATTTATTCCAGTGTGAAAAAGTAAAAGTAACTACATTTTCAAAATAGTTCAAATAAAGACTAGCCAATTTATCTTGTAACAACCCTGTACAACCTTTATCCTAAAGGACTAAGCCAGACCAGCTTTTTAGGATATCGGCATGTGAGAAAATCTGAGCACCTGAGCCACTAATTGACTCTGATATCGTTATAATATGGTCTGACTCAGCCCTTGTGGATAAGCATTGGGTATAATCATCACTAAGCATAAAAGCAAAGAGTCAATGAAACGTGTCTTAGATGAGAGCAGATAAGAAGACAATAAATAGTCTATTTTTAAGTAGATGAAACATTTATGAAAATACCTTTCAATATTTTATTTGCATGTAAAATGCTATATATAGAAATGTAAAACATGGAAAAGAAAAACAAAAAGGTGTTAAATGATTACACAATCACGCTTCGCTGCCGTCGCGGGATAAAGATACCATGTACAAGGGGATGCAATATGCTTCTAAAACACACACAGATGGAGACATAAATTCTAAAGCAACATACAGGTGACACCCTTAATAGCAAATGTTGCATTTGGGATGCTGAGGTACCTTATCAG